>NW_007249814.1:581123-617363 GCF_000164805.1 Carlito syrichta | reverse complement strand
ACCCGCGGGCTCAGGCAATCCACTCACCTCAGCCTCCCAAAGGCACGGGATTACAGGCTGAGCCACCGAGCCCGGCTAGGAGCCTGATTTTTAAAAAGCAAAGGAAGAGCAATTTTGTCTCTCTTTCTCTTCTGGGGCTGGGACACTTCATCTTCTTCCTTAGACCTCAGAACCCCAGGCTTTCTGATCTTTAGACTTCAGGATTTACACCAGTGACTTTCTCATACCCTCCACTGCTGGGTTTTCAAGTCTTCTGGCCATGGATGGAGTTACATTGCTGGTTCTGAGGTTTTCAGACTTGAACTTAGTCATGCAATCAGCATCCCTGATCTGCGAGTCTCCAGCTTACAAATGGCATGTCGTGGAGCTTCTCAGTTTCTTTGATTACATGAGTCAATTCCCCCTGATAAATCCTCTCTCATCTATCTATCTGTGCTTCTGTCTATCTATCCATCCACCCGTCTACCCATTTACCTACCTAACTACCTACCTACCTACCTATATATTTATCTATCCTATTGGTTTTTTTGTCTCTGAAGAACTCTGACAAATCACACTTCCAGACAGTAAGAGTCATAATTTGATACTCTGCTACATTTCCCCAAATGCTGTGTTTCTATGACAATTTCTTGCAAAATGAAAGTTAAAGTTCATCTGAAATCAGCATAAGTGCTAGCAGGTACACTAAGAGTGAACATTTAGAAAGTATCCATCCAGTGCCTAATCTTGCCATTTAGTTTTTGTCAAAGGAAAGAGCACACAAGACTATTTCCTGAGCGAGGCTTCCAGAGAAAATTCTGCTGCCTGAGGCTGACAATTTAAGTAAACCCTTAAGTAACTATGAACTGTTTTAAAATCCAATGGATTAGAGAAATGCTTGATAAAATCGCTCTTCCTAAGACACAGAATTTGCTACTGTTCACTTAGCAATTTTTCGTTTTCAGTATATATGTCATCCAGATTAAGGAGGCTTAAATTTTCAGTAGTTGTTTTATCTAGATTCATGATTTATGGAGTCAGCGAACTGCTAACAAAAATAAGTGATTCACATTTAATACACATGCAGAATGTCACCCTCCTCCCTTTTGACACATCAAAAGGGATTTACTAATTGAAAAACTCATAAGATGAAAATTGATTATAAAAGATGCTATATGTCATTATAAAACATGCAACATGAGGTCCCACACGTGAAACATTACTTTAAAAAATTGCTCAAATCAATTATTCTTTATTAGAAGCTTAAAAAATATGCAGTTGGCAGGCACTAAATAGGAATTAGAGGTTGGCTATCACCCAGGAGTATCTAGTTCAAAGGTTTGTCTTGCAGCAAAATTTGATGTTAATGTAAGTAATTGCTAAAGCAAAATTCTATATGAGACACCACTTCCCCATTGGACTTATCCTATAAAATTGGAGGTTATTTCTTAAGGTAAGAGAAAACTGTCTAAATTATGTTTATTTAAAAATACCTCTAGAAATACGCAGCTTGAGCTAGAAAAATAAATTGCTGGTCCCAATGATATGACTCAGAGTGAAATACATAATCTAAAATAAAATTAATATGCTCAAAATTAAGCTCTATCAGGTGAGACAGAAATAGCCACTAAGCATAGAATACTCTGGTAGCAGCAAATTCAAATTCTTTTAATTTGTCCAAATTTCAAATCTTCCTTTTCACCTTTTCTTCAAATCTCCTATAATGTAATCTTACTTGGTTTTTCTTTCCTACATTTTTAGCAGTTTGAGGTTCTCTATCCCCTCCAACATCTGCAAACTCAACTTGCTGTCTCATGTTCAATTTCCTCAAGCATCTTACGAAGGATCAATTATGTTTATCTGATAAATAATTCCGTGCTAAAATGTCAATAGTTGGCTAGAGCTTTATGTCCTTTTGTCCCATATGACACATTTGCAGGAGGTTTTACTCAGTTATTTGAGTCCCTTCTGTAAAGATTATCTCTAAATAATAAAAATTTCAGTCACTTATGGTGCAAGCTGGAGAGGAAGATATTTTGGGGCAATAGTCCTTGAGGTAGAATGTGGAATGTATTTTTTATGAAGTGCCAACTCCACTTGTGACACCTTGGGTGATAGGCAGCATGGTGCAGGGGTTAAGAGTACAGACGACTCTGAAGGCATAACATGGAAGTTCAAGTCCTCACTCTGCTTTGCACTTGCTGTGTGAATGCAGAAGCTAACTCTCTCTATGTACGTCTCTGTTAAAATAATAAAGTGCCTATCTCATAGCATTCTTGTGAATTCATAGTAAGGTGATCTGAATGGTACCTGGCACTTCCTGAGCACTATTTGTACTCACCATAACAATAATAATAATAATTATTATTATTATTATTATCAGATGAGACAATACCATATAAAGGGCTTAGAACAGGCTAAGGTGAAGTGAGCATATAAAAAGCCAGAGTTTCTCTTTTGTATGTATGTTTACATGTATGTTTGCACACACAGTCCTGGTGCCAATTTAAGGATGTTTAATGAGCACCCAGATTTCCTAAGGGCTATCATGATCTTTTGACTATGCTATTTATTTATTTATTCAGAAAATTTACACGGCACACTCAACATAATATTCAGGCACTATGCTAATCACTGGAGATACAAGGATATTTCAAGTCAAAAACAGGAAAAGAGGTAAACAGAAAAGGGGAGAGTCAGAGAATGACAAAAAATATAAACAAGTGAAAAGTAATGAGGTGATAAGAGATCTGGAATAAACATCTCTGAACAAAGTTGCCCAGAGATGAAGAAGACTTTGGAAGCTCAAGCCAGGTGTAGTGGCTCAAGCCTATAATCCCAGTGAGAGGATTGCCTGAACCCAGGGGTTTGAGAGACCAGCTCGGACAATTTGGCAAGACCTTGTCTCTACAATAAATGAAAAATTAGCTGGATGTGGTGGCGCATACCTGTGGTTCTAGCTACTTGGAAGGCTGAGGTGGAAGGATTGCCTGAGCCCAGCAGGTCAAAGCTGTGGTGGCCGTGAGCATGCCACTGCACTCCAGCCTGAGGGACAGAGTGAGACTGATTCAGAAAAAAAAAAAAGGATTTGGAAGCTCAGATGGCCTAGTAAATTCTATTTTAAATATTAAAACATGTAGACTATATAAAGTTAGAAAAGACCTAGTTATACATATATAAGCAGTAGGGACATAACAGGATGAGAGTACAGATGCCCAAAGAGAAGGAGAATGATGAAAGAAGGCATTTGCTACAGGAGCTCAGGAGAAAACCTCAAGAAGGGACTTTTTAATAAAAACCAAAATGTTATTGAGCTAAGAATGGAAGAAATTCACAAGTTAGTCTCAGCTTGAAAAGTCTCATTCAGCTAAGGGCTGGGTGAGTAAATGCTATGGAGTTAATACTAAAGTTCAAGTAGCGGGAAGGAGTCTGAAATGGCATTTTGGAGAAGCTTAGTTCAGAGAAAAGAGTGGTGGATTGAGAGTCAGGGGCTTAACTGGGTGGCTCTTAATTGGTCATGTCTCTTATCCATCTTATTTTCAACTGTAAAATCCAGATACTGAATTCTGTGTGTTCTAAATGTCCTGCCAACCGCAGAATTTCTCAACAACAGATGATTAGAAAAGGACCACAAAACAGCAATGTTGTGGTTGAAGTGAATCAGTGTGGATTTGCAAGAAATAAACGAGGACCAAAAATAAAAGTGCTCACCAGCTAATTTGGAGTTTCTACATGAGTCTTTGGTGAGCTCATAAAAATCATTCACCCAGCTGTTTGTGAGTGTGGCCAGCAAACTTTTACAAATTCCGTCTGTCTTGACAGGATGCTGGCCAATACCACACTGACAGTAGGTGAGCTGGCAGAGGGGTCCAAAAAATACAAAGTATCATTTCAGATATCTGTACAGGAAGTGTCACATCTCACTCCTGGAAGACAAGTAACTTACGATGCCTGCATTATCACGCCTACATTAGAGCCACAGAACCCACAATCACCTCTTTTTTTTTTTTTTTGAAGAGGAAGGAAAATGCCCAGGTTTATGAATTATGCATCCATAACTGATACAGTTATTTAGTGACAGAGTCCTGGCTTGTGAGAAATTATAACCAGATACAGTGCTTTCTACATATGTCGTAGTAGAAAATAAGGATCTGAAAAATAGTGACTTACAGGTTGGTTTCTCATTTATGTAAAATAATTTCAGGGGCCACCTCTTCAGGTCACCTCCCACTGTGGGAGCTTTTCTGTCTTAATAAATCCCTTGTTCCAAATAAATAAATAATAAAATAAATAAATTCAGGGGTAGACTTCCCAGGGATATATAAAAGCTTTACATTGTTATTAAAAACTCAGGCTCCTTCTGTCTTCTTGCTCTACAAGACATGGCTTGCATCTTAAAATTTGCATCATAGCCCAAAAAGGCTATTAGACCTCCAGCCATTGCATTTGCTTTCTAGGAAACTTGAAAGAAGAAAAAAGATGAGCACACCCTTGTCTTTTAAGGATGCTTGCTATCTATGAAACATAATTCCCACCCATATGTCACAGCTGAAACTAAACATAATCTCCATACCTAGCTCCAAAGTGGACTAGAAAAGTTGCTCTTTTAGCTGGGTAGTAATGTGACTGACTAAAAACTGGTGTTCTTATAACTAAGGAATAAATACAAAACAAATGCTGAAAGATAACTAGCATCCTTTTAGCCTTTCCTTTTGCTAGATGCATTGCAGATCAGATGAGAGTTCTGTTCCCTCCCATCTTCATGCAGGAATGCAGGCTGGCAAAGTGTACACTATCTGCAGTGTAGACAGTCCCTGGGTCCAGGGAAGGCAGCGCACATCACTTACACTCACATCCGTTTGGTCAGTGGTAGACACAAGGCTACATCTGATTTTAAGGGGGCAGGGAAATGCAATCTCATCATGTGCTGTGATGGGGAAGAACCAGAATATTTGTAAGTCTGCTGACTACCGGACAGACTTTCCTTGGGGAAACATTTAACTGAGATCATAAATCAAGATCTTCAAAAAACACGTAAATGACTACCCAAGAAATAACCACTACAAAGGCACAGGGAAACGATCTAAAGGCAGACTTCTGTGTCCTTCAGTATCACTATGTAATTATTAGTTTAAAATGCAGATTTCTTGATACTAGCTCAACTAAGTCTGGTTCTATAGCAAACATCTCTGAAAATATTCAGGCACATGACACTCTTTGGGTAAAATTGCATGTCACTTATTACAATAGCCAAAATAAAATAAATTAACCAAAAACATGCAGACCAAATGAAATACTAATTCACGGTATTTGGAAGATGATGAAGATTAAGTTGCTTTCAAGATTGGGAGATGAAAAATTAAATTTTTTTTTGATTATCCAAACTTATCATAAATTCATATGGCAAAATAATTCTGGTTTATCCTATATTTGAATAGATTGTTTTTAAAAAAAAAACATAGTTTTTCTTGTTGACTAAACTACTGATTCTAAAATGCAGAAAGTGGTTATCAACATTAGCTTTGGTGTCAGCAGACCCTTGTTTGAATCACAGACCTACCAGCTATTTTTTGTGTGAACTTGGGCATATTTAACCCTTGTTGAGGATCAGTTTCTTAAAAACAGGAATAATATTGCCTTGTTTACAGTTTTGTTAGGAGAATTAAAGGAAATAATACTTGTAAAACAGCACACGCCCTTGGTTAGCAAAACTAAACAAGAGAAAAAATTAATTAGAAATTGAAAGCTCCTTTCAATGGTCATTGTCAACCTATTAGATAATCTAAATATTCTCTGAGTGCTAGTGTATGATAAATTCATGTTATTTAATCCAATATTGGTAGTTTAAACAAGTTTCTGTGCCACGGGAAAGACCTTTATATTAATTTAGAGTAATGAATTACTTTAGGTCAAGGAGAAAGAAGATACTCAGTACAGAATATCAAGACGCTGCAAAAATTAATTTATTAGGTAAACATTCCCTATACAACTATTCTTCTGAGCTAAGCACTTGCAAAATCCACAGTAAACACAACTGTATATCATGTTGCTAAGCAAGTCTACATTACAGGTGAAAGGAAATAAAAGCTCTGAATACTTTTTCAAGGTGTAAAATAGAGTCAGGAGTGAGGACAAATGAGTAAAAGCAGTCCCTGTCTGGGCAAGCGATGAATTGAATCAAGAACCATATCATCCAAGTGAAGACTGAAAATACTACTATTGCCTGTATCTCCATAGAGACCCCACTCTATGCACTGGTGTCAAATCTACATCAAATGACAAGAGAAAATCATTAAGGCCTTGAAGCACAGCCAGTTCTGCTGCATCAAAGCTTAATGGCTGCCTCCCCACTGTGCTCAGCTGGTCATCCCTTAACAATGGTCGATAATAAAAACCGGATACCTCACCAGCTGCTGTCCACTAAGCCAACATGGGCTGTCCGTGAGGCAGGCAGACGCAATCCTATAAAAAGTCGCCAAAGGATAAACTCCAGTAGTGCCACACAGACGGTTATTGACTGTGGGAAGACAATCACAGCTGACAAAGGATGCAGCCACAGGTGTGTGCCGTGTTTTGACGGTAATTAGAGATGAAGAGCTCACTTCCAGGAGAAGCTATATGCAACCAGTGGGGCAAAGAAGAAAGCAGAGGTGGATTTATACAGAAGCAAATGAAGCTTGCACTGCTGTCTTCTGAGGCACTGGCAAGAGAGTGAGCACTTGGGTTCATAGGGTCATTCGGTTTTGAAGCATTTTCAAAATTACAGTATTATCACAGCAGTTGGCTGAGATCACAGCCTCTTTCCACCCCATCTTAGGCTCCTTCACACATCCTTTTGTGTGGAGCGTTAGAGTTGTCATGGGCGTTTTTGAGACCCAGCTATAAGGAAGTTGAGTTGGAGATACATTTAGTGTGGGTTTAGTGAGATGTATTTATCTCTACTTTGTATATTTAAGCTTTTCTTAGCTGTCCTGATGCAGGAAAACCAGGAATACTCCTACTTCCTGTTGGATAGATTCACCCAGAGTCTTAATAGAAAGGTGGCTCAGCCTGTAATCCCGCACTTTTGGAGGCTGAAGTGAGTAGATTGCCTCAGCCCGCGGGTTCGAGACCCGCCTGGGCAACTTGGCGAGACCTCATCTCTACAATAAATCAAAAATTAGCCGGGCGTGGTAGCGCGCATGTAGTTCCAGCTACTTGGAAGGCTGAGGTGGAAGGATCGCCGGAGCCCAGCAGGTCGAGGCTGCGGTGGCCCGGAGCAGCCCACTGCACTCCAGTCTGGGTGACAGAGTGAGACTCCAACGCAAAAAAAAGGAAAAAAAAGAAAGGTGTTTTGGCCGGCCTCGGTGGCCCAGCCTGTAATCTCAGCACTTCAGGAGGCCAAGGCAAGTGGACTGCCTGAGCCCGAGGGTTCAAGACCAAGCCGGGCAACTTGGCGAGACCTCCTCTCTACAATGAAAAATAAAAAATAAAAATTTAGCTGAATGTGGTAGCACATGCCTGTAGTTCTGGCTACTCGGAAGACTGAGGCGGAAGGAACGCCGGAGCCCAGCAGGTGAAGGCTGCGGTGGCCGGGAGCGGCCGCTGCACTCCAGTCTGGGCAACAGAGTGAGACTCCAACTCAAAAAAAAAAAAAAAAAAAAAGAAAGGTGTTTTCATTGTAAACAAACATGCTTCATACATAGGGTTTGGAAGAACGTAGGTAGTGAAGGCAAAACAGGCCAGTCTCTGGGAAACCGTCTTTGGTTGTCAGACAGGTCCAGTTTTTTGTTTTTGTTTTTTTAATTTTAATGTAAAGATGTGGAATGCATTTCAGGGTTAGGTATACAATCATTTTTGATCATGCAGGTACCCCTGTTAATGAGGTATGCCCCTCCCTGCCCTAGCAGTTTCCTTCAACTGCCAATTCCACCCCCACCCCATCAACAGTTTCCCATTACTGCCAATCGCTTTCTTATAGCATTATAATTGTTTGAGGTCCTCTCATGAGTGAGAACATATGGAACGCTGTTCTTTGTTTCTGTAATTAATCACTGAGTATGATCAACTGCAGTTCCATCCAGGTTGCTGCAAAGTCCATATATTTGTTGTTCTTTATAGCTGCGTAATACAGTTTTAAGTGGAGAATTCACTTTTTAAAATTAATAGTCAGAATGAAACTTCTCAGTCGTTGGGGATATATTTTATAATGCAAGGTATAAAATTATAAAAGCTCCTTACATTTTTATGAGAATGGCAAGAAATAGAATTTATCAGAATTCTTGTGATCGTAGAGCGCAGGCTTATAGTAATATAGCAAATAGTATACCTGTTTATGAAAACTCATTTTTTAATAAAAATATTGCATCAACCACACTAGAGAGAAAAATAATCTAGTCTCTCTGTATCAACTATTATAAAACATATCATGTGAAGAAGCAGAGTTAATAGTTGTCACATGTAGAGAAATAAATTTTATAGATGTGTTACAGGTAGTTAATAAAAATGTTTTGCTATATTTTATCATTTCTTTCTTGTTCTAAATACATATTCATTTTGTGACTAATTTTATATTTATAATTTTGTATTCTTTTATTTAAAAAGAAACTCCTTCAAAGATTAGTTCTTTACCCATACAATGACCACTTGTATATCTAATCCTGAATTGTACCCCACCATTTTAAAATTAGAAATAAATAAATAAATAAAGATTAGTTGACTTTTGCTGTCAGTACTCCCAATCTTTTAAAAATTTCTATTCCCCTATTGGTCTATTAAGAGCCTGGCTTCTATATGACAAGTGAAGTCAGTTTCCAAGAGAGGAATATTTCATGCATATAAAAATATATATTATGTCATTATTTATTTTTGAAATTTTACCAAAGTAAAAAATATATATAGAAAAGTGCACAGATCATACGGATATGACATATGAATTTTCACAAGTTTCACAAGCTGAACATAGTCATTTCATCAGCCCCTGGTAGAAAATTAGTAGACTCTAAGATTCTCCCATGGTGCTTCCTTAAGTCTATCAACTACGCACCAAAGGAGAGCCTCTCTCATGGCTTCTAATGCCATGGACTTGTTTCACCTCTTTCTAAACTTTATATAAGTTGAATCCTATAACATGCACTCATTTGTGTCTATTTTCTTACTTTTGACATTATGTTTGTGAGATTTATTCACATTGTTGTGAGTAGTTGTAGTTTTTTTATGTCATAGCTATATAGCATTCCATTGTGTAACACAGAATTTATTTATGAGTTCTACTCTTTTTTTTTTCTCTTTTGGATTAAAATAAAATTTTTTTAATCAATATTTTTTATTATAATATTGTGGGGTACAATTAGGGGTTAGATATTACAAATATGCTTCGTTCAGGCACTCTTGTTGATAAGAGGTGTCTCCCTGTCCCCAGACAGATATTTACTACCATTAATCCCATCTCCTTCCCTTTCCCCCCCATAGTTTCCCACCACTGTCAGTCATTTTCTTATAGTATTACGTTGGATGTTCAAGGTCCACTATATGAGTGAGAACATGTGATACTCAGATCTTTGTTTCTGTGAGAGATCACTCAGTATTATAGACTCTAGTTCTATCCAGGTTGCTGCAAAATTCATGATTTTGTTCTTTTTTATGACTGCGTAGTATTCCATTGTGTATATGTACCACATTTTTTTAATCCAGTCCTCTTTTGATGGACAGCATGGTTGTTTTCAGGTTCTTGCTATTGTGAACAATGCTGCAATAAACATTCGTGTGCAGGTATCTTTTCTATAGAGTGATTTGAGTTCTTCAGGGTATATTCCCAGTAGGGGGATTGCAGGGTCATATGGAGGTCAATATTTAGAGCTTTTAGGAATCTCCATACTGTTTTCCACAGAGATTGCACTAGTTTGTACTCCCACCAACAGTGTAGAAGTGTTCCCTTTTCCACATACCCTCTCCAGCAACTGTTATTTTTTGAGTTATTGATAATTGCCATTCTGACTGGAGTTAGATGGTATCTCAGTGTGGTTTTGATATGCATCTCCCTGATGATTAGTGAGATTGAACATTTTTTCATGTGTCTGTTGGCTGCTCGGATGTCTTCCTTTGAGAAGTGTCTGTTCATATCTTTTGCCCATTTTATAATGGGGTTGTTTGTTTTTTTCTTTTCAGCACGTTTTGAGTTCCTTGTAGATCCAAGATGTTAAGTCTTTGTCAGACCTGGAGTTGGCAAATACTTTTTCCCAGTCTGTAGGCTGGAATTCTACTCTTGATGGGCATTTGGGTATCTCCAGTTTAGAGCTACTACATGTGCTGCTGTCATGAATACTCTTGCACATGTATGTGAAAACATGTACACATTTCATTTGAGCATATATGCAGGACTGAACTACTGGCTTACAAACATCATTAAATTTTAAAAACAAAATTAATTACCATGAGTTGGTTATATTACTGCATTTTAAAATCTCAAACCAAATTAAAAATTCTATCAGTTGCTGAATATTATAATGGTTCTATTGAGTTTAAATTTTACTGTGACTGCAGTTGTAAAATGATGTACATTTAAAAGCTCAAGGACACAGATAGCCAAAAAAATGGGAGAAGTAGAAACAGAGCACATATTTCTTAGTCTGGAATATTAACTCCTTTTCCAATGGTCAGAAAGATTTGGAATGAGATAGGATGACTCCAAGTTTCATTTACATCCATGGTCCCGGTATAATTACTAGTAGAATTCCATTTTTCTAAAGTCACCTAGATAAGGAGGAACACTTGAGCATCTGAAATTACTACTACTGAAATATCAAGAGGCAAAAGTACAGCTTAGCCGAGGGGGTCTGCAAGAGACACTTTGGACTATGGGGTAGAAGACTAACAAATTATTGCTAATTGATATGTAGGTGATGCAATCCACCTAGTCAGCTGCGTCATTGTGTCCCCTCAGAAATGGCATGCATACTCTGGGTGGAAAGTCATAGTTACAAACAAGGGAGGAAGCAATGCAGCAGTGCCCAGACACCAGATGAACACATATGAGACATTCTTGTGAGTGCAGGGACATGGGGGAAAAGGTATGGGAGAGGAAGAAAATATTTGAGGCATGGAATGATTAACTGGCAATGGGAAAGGTACTATAATGGCTTCCAGTGGGATCTCAGTGAGCTACCAGCTCAGCAAAGGAAGCTCCCAAGATTCCGGACAACGTGGGCGATTAGCTTCTGGGTGTCCACTGCTTTGCCACTGACAGGAAGATTTCCGAGGAAATTGATACTCAATATGGAATTCTTTGCTGCGGAAGTTTGACTAGCTAGGAACTTGAGTGACATGGACCTCATGGCATCTCAGCCAGGGTGTAGTTAACTAAGTAGACAAATGGAATCCTGTGCGGTACCAGAACCATCTGAAAGCAGAGCCTACAATCTGTGACCACCAGAAGATATGCCCTAATGGTAACTGCAGTTTGGTTCAGATGAGGCACCTTCCTTTTCCCTGCCTGGTTTCCTTTTGTTGCTTGAGTCCACTCAGAACTCCATTCTCAGGTCTGTGGTCAGGCTTAAGCTGAAGCATTGCTTCTGTTCTGTAAAATTCTGTATATGATTCCTAAGTTTCTATAGGAGGTGATCTTTGTTCTTGTCCTGAGAAATAACAATGGAGTTTTAGCAAATATCTGAAATAAAGACTACACACACACAGACACACACATGCGTGGCACATCATGAAGACACAGAAAATAGAGATATGAAAGCAAACGAAGAGTAAACAATAAAATCGATTCTTGCTTGGATTTGGGACAGTAAACATGAGAAGTTAATTCAGAATTGCTTTCCTTACCAGAGAGTTCGATCCCATGCAACAATATAGTTTTCAAAATACAAAAGTAGCATGTGGGACTCAAATAGTTAAAAAAAAAAACAGACGTTTTCAGTATCTTGACCTCACACATCTGCGGTTTATAGTTCCATAATATTTTACTTGGAGTCAATGAACACTAAAATCATCTTAAAAAATATTTAGAGTCTCTTTCACAACAGATTCCTGCTCCTGCATTATAAAGTGCAGATTAATACTGCATACTGAGAAAAGTACTTGAAAAAGTAAGTGTTCATCTTTAAAGGCTTAAATTAATGAAAGAATAAAAGTCCCATTCTACATTAACAGTCGATTGTAGAAAACATAAATTGTGTGCCTACTCCATGTCAGGGTGGTTCTATGTATTCAAATAAACTAACTGCATGCAGTAAGTAGGTACTATTACAACTCCTTTTTTTTTTTTTTTTTTTGAGTTGGAGTCTCACTCTGTCACCCAGACTGGAGTGCAATGGCCGCTCCCGGCCACCACAGCCTTGACCTGCTGGGCTCTGGCGATCCTTCTGCCTCAGCCTTCCAAGTAGCTGGAACTACAGGCACGCGCTACCACGCCCGGCTAATTTTTTGATTTATTGTAGAGATGAGGTCTCGCCAAGTTGCCCAGGCGGGTTTCGAACCTGAGGGCTCAGGCAATCCACTCACCTCAGCCTCCCAAAGTGCGGGTTTACAGGCTGAGCCACTGAGCCCGGCACAACTCGTATTTTTCAAAAAACTAAGAAACTTATGTTTATTTAGTGTACACACGCATGAAGTTTCCATTCTGGGTCCCAGAGCCCAGAGGCTTAGCCTCTGTGGTAGTTCCATTAACTATACTGTTAATGGAATTAACAGTTTAAAACTATTGATTAAATAGTTTAAAACTATTTCCTCCTTTGTAAAATGGGACTCATAATATGATTTCCATGAGGATTAAAGTGCATATTCCAAGTAAAGCAGTTAGCGCAGTACACATTTTTAGGTTTCATAAAATTTCCCCCTCAAATTCTTTAGTCAAGGAAAGTTACTTCATTTGAAAACATGGAACCATCCGGACATAGAGTGGGCACACAATTTATGTTCCCTACAATTGGCTGTTAACATGGAATAAGATTTTTATTCTTTCATTAGTTTAAGGTTTTAAAGATGAACATTTACATTTTCAAATACTTTTCTCAGTAATTGAGGATGCAAGTAGCCCTCACATCAGTCGTTTTAGAAAACTTAAAGTAACATTTACCACAATACTACAAGAGAGGGCTTGGCAGTAGTGGGACACTGTCCAGGGGTAGGGGGTAGGGAAGGGAGTACATCACATCACGAAGGGTACCTGAGCCTAAACCAGAGGAAGTGAGAACCAGTGGGAGGCCCAAACTTCACCTGGACGTAGAAAACTTATGTACCTAATCCTGACATGTGTCCCACATCTTTAAAATAAAATAAAGAAAAAAAAATTTTTTAAAAAGAAAAGTTAAAGTAGAAGGCTTAATGGAAGAATGTGGACACCAAAGTCATACAAGCTGAATGTACGTCTTTCACCTACTAATTACATGACTTTGGACACTTCACTGCCAGGAAACTATTTCCTCTCCCGTAAAATGGGACTAACAATATGGTTTCCATGAGGATTAAAGTGCATATTCCAAGGAAAGTAGTTAGTGCGATACACATTTTTAGGCTTCATAAAGTTTCCCTCTCAAATTCTTAGTCAAGGAAACAGCCTCAAGATGTCACCTGCTCTGAGCTGTTGCCTCAAGGCAGATGAAAATTGTTCACGCCCTTAGTTTTCTCCAGGAATATTGCGACTGTTTTATCACTCAACAGTTCAGTCTTTCTCAAGGCTATTCAAATTTCCAAATTTCCTCATTAAGCTGAAGCTCATTGTCTTTTACTGATTTTCACCTAACATTGGGAAAAATTGGCAATAATTCTCTCCCACAGATTTTACTTCTATGCCGATTTTCAACTCGTTTAACTATTTTCATCCATCAAATACTTTTAACTTATTTTCTCTTAGGTTTTAGACTAACTAGACCTTTCAGAATCTACATCTAGTTGTACAGTACCTTTTGAGTGCATACATAATAACCTGCTGCAGTTTCCTCTAGGTATACCTCAAGCATCATCTTTTATTTGTAGCTTTCTGTGATCTCCCCAGGCACTCCTGTGTGTGGAACCTTAGAAGGGCTTCCCATTTCACCCAGTACAAAAGATAATGATCTTCTGTGTTTCACATAGAAAAAAAAAAGAGCTGTTTCCAACTTTAAAAAAAAAAAAAAAAGGAGCTGTTTTATCAGAGGCCTTCGTTGAATATCCCATGTGAAAGAGCAACCCTCCCCCAAGTCTTTTCAATACCCATGTCACCCTTACTCTGCTTTGTTTTTCTCATAGCACTTATTGTTACCTATCACTAGTGTATTTATTTGTGTATTGTTTGTCCTGCCTTATAGCCTCCACCATAAGCCCATAAGGTTTGATGTGTTCATCGTTGTATTCTCAGTATCTAGAACAGTTCAGATAAGCTGCTATTGATTTTGGCCACATCAATCAGATATTTTCAGACACAGGTACAAGAATTTTTTTTTTTTCCTGGCACAGAAAAGCCAGAATTGTGAGCCAAAAGATGAAAAATGTTAGGAAGATATAGAGAGGAATCAAAGGAATGTGGAAGGAATTTACTCTTAGTACTTCTAAGTATCAAAATATATTTTCTGACCCTTTTGTCTGCTCTGTAAGTCATATTAAAAGCATCTGGAGGTTTGCGGACCATTGAATCTATTGTATACACAGAATGTGCTCAATATATGTTGTAGAATAGATAAATAGTATCATTTCTTTCTAATCTCTGTAACTTAAAAGCTTAAAACATTCTGTGGATCAGAAGCTCAAGGTCTCTGCTTGCATATTTCGTGTTCCTCGGTCCACAAAAATCTTTGTTTCTTGATCTTTCTGTTTCCCTAGCTTCACCTTAAATTAACCTCTGCAAAATTTGTCTTTATTCCAAGTTCCTTTTATTTCATCTTTTGGCTCATCTCTCTTGACTGCCTTTTTCTGTTTCAGGTCATCAGTTCTTACAATTCTTCTTTGTAAGTGCTTTCAAATCTATGAAGACAGATTGATCCCTCTCTTTCCAAACTCCAGTCCCACATCTTAAACCGTTTATATGTGGAACTCCTATGGTCCTTAAAATTCATTGCCCTTCTAAATTCTGGGTTGTGATCTTGAGTTCTACCATAGTACTGGTGATCTAGGCACTAAACCTTGGAGACCTCCTTACCTTAGCCTTTGTTACCATTTGTTTCAGACATTATTTTATAAAGCCGGGCATAGTGGCTCAAGTCTGTAATCCCAGCACTTTGGGAGGCTGAGACGAGAGGATTGCCTGAGTTCAGGGATTCGACACCAGCCTGGGCAACTTGGTGAGACCTCGTTTCTACAATAAATCAAAAAATTAGCCAGGTGTGGTGGCGCATGCCTGTAGTTCCAGCTACTTGGAAGACTGAGGCGGAAGGATCTCCTGAGCTCAAACAGGTCAATGCTGTGGTGGCCGTAAGTGTGACACTGCACTCTACCCTGGGCAACAGAGTGAGATTCCAACTCAAATAAAAAAAAAAAAAGAAATTTTTCGTATCCAGCCCTGAGTGTTGTTAGGATTAGAGACATGTAACTCTAGTATGTATTTTTTCTACTTCTGAAAATATACAGTGAAAGCGTGCTACCCTCTCAAAATGTTTGCAAAAAGTTGAGGGTATATTTAACCGTACCAACTAAATCGTTTCCTAACCTATCCTGGTGGCTTGTTCTCCCAGCACCAAAGGCTACTGCTAATTCCTCTGGGAAGTGAAGTCCTTGGAATTACCCCATCTCGGTCATTGAAAAATAAGATCCAGGCAAAGACTGCAAAATTTTTCTCACAGTTCTAACTCCACCTAGGAACTCAGCCAAAGTCAGTATTGAAAACACTTTATATTAGAGCTTTGTTAGGAATCCTGTGGCCAATTCATTAAACCACTCCTCAAATTCTTGGCCATAGCTCCCCGAAGCAATTCTTTCTTTTTTTCTGTTCCTTTCCAACCTTTTTCCACCACATCCACTGAACCCATTACTCCCATCCTTGCATTCCTTACAGAAACCCTACTTGACTCTGGTGTGTCATTCTTAGAAAGTATGCTGTATTTGCTTTGCTATTATTTCATTTATATATTTTTTACAACTATTAATAAGTGAGTCTGGACTATACATTTATTTGTGCCATTATTACTTGAGTTTGCTAGCATCATAAAATAACTTTTGAGGCTTTTCATTTTTTATGATGATCTGCATGATTTAAAATGAGAAATACCTGTTTCTTGAAGGGTTGAGTGACTGTACTCATAAAACCATATGAACACGTTTCCTTTTTATATATTCTGCTATATTGTTTCAGTTAATCAAATCTTTTGTAGTTAATTGAGTGTGAGTCATTGTCAATTTTGCCCAATGTTTCTTGTTTTCTAATAAATGTACTGGAAGCTATCAACTTTCCTCTGAATGTCTCTATCAGACACATCATCTACAGTTCCTTAATGCTTTTTCCCCTACGGCCTCCCAGGCCTCTGCCCTTCAACACATAGTCCATAGTCAAATGTCTCAACAAGAGAAAAGATTCATTGAGTGGAAAATATTGTATTCTAAATTGGGCTTCTCTGCATACAACATATAATTGGTTTGTTTGTTTGCTTACTTTTTCAATTGTTTTAGTCTAATTTGAGAGTCCCTTTTTACTTGGAAATTTTATTCATTCCTATTTATTGGGTCCCTTATATTATGTTTTTTTAATCTTGCTGTCTTCAATTTCATGTTTTATATCATCATTTATATCTACTTTACTTCTTCCTGCCTCTTCTCATCTTTTGTCTCCTTATTTTCTTCTCTAACTCTTGCAGGATGAAACACATTTTATATGCTCTTTTTTCACTTTTCGTGGTTTAGAAGTTCTAAATGAATCCCAATTCTTTTCATCATAGGTCTTAAATTCCTGAGATACATGTACAAACCTGGCTTTTCAGTGAATATGGAGACATAATCAGTATCTATTTTTCACCCTTTGAAATGGAAACACCACTAACATGTCTTTATTTGGCCTTTTCTTCCATCTCTCATGTATTTTTTTTATTTCTAGAATAATTTCAGGCTTACAGAAAATTTTTTTCCTTACTAAATAAATCACACCCCACAATTCCACATATTACTTTTGTAGTCATTATAGTTAAACTTATTCACTTATTTTATGTAATTTTCTTATTTTTAAAAAATTATTTTTGTAATAAACTATACTGAAATTTATTTTCAAATTGTCAATAATTGCTTAGGTTTAACAATATAATCAATCAATTATTATTCTTATGCTTTAATATGTACCATGTCTTCTTTCTTAAATTAACTGTAAACTTATGAAATATACCTTGCATAATTTTTTCTTAAAAATGCACATGAATAATCTGTGATGTTTCATTTTCAATAAAATCTTTATATTTCCCAAATATTTGCAGAACAATAATTACAAATTATATTTTCTTCAGGATATTGAGAACATTGCTGAATTTCTTCTAGCAATTGTTTTGAAGGCTGAGAAGTCACATATCAGTCTGAATATTAGTTACGTGCTATGCTTCTTTTACTGCGAAAACGGAATTCAAAAATTTCATCAGGATGTGTCTGAATATGCACATGTTTTCTTCTTTCTTTTTTTTTTTTTTTTTTGAGTTGTAGTCTCACTCTGTCGCCCAGACTGGAGTGCAGTGGCCGCTCCTGGCCACCGCAGCCTCAACCTGCTGGGTTCTAGCGATCCTTACACATAGCCCAGCTAATTTTTTATTTATTGTAGAGATGAGATCTCGCCAAGTTGCCCAGGCGGGTCTTGAACCCTTGGGCTCAGGCAATCCACTCACCTCAGCCTCCCAAAGGCACGGGATTACAGGCTGAGCCACCGACCTGGCTATGTTTTCTTATTTCTGCTGAGTACATCAAAGACATTCCATCTGAACAATTGGATCTTTCTTCAGTTCAGGAAATTTTTCTTTCTTTAGTTATTATATCTACCTCTCTGTTTTATTCTTTGCTCTTTCTTTCCATTCTTTTTGATGCATACTGAGTTTTCTGGCGCTATTCTCCATTGTTCTTAACTTATTTGCCTTTAATGTTTTCTATCTCTTTGTCTTCTCTAGGTTCTGGACTTTATTCTCCATGTCATTAATGTGACCTTCAGCTCTATCAGTGCATTCTTTGGCCAATATGTATATGTATGTGTGTATGTGTGTGTGTGTGTGTGTGTGTGTGTGTGTGTGTGTGTGTGTTTATTTTTGCAGTCATATTTTATTTTCTAAAATCTCTTTTTATTCTCTGATTGAACCTTTTTTTCCAGGCAGTTTGTACTTGATTTATGGCCTTTATAGCTTCTTTAATCTTTCTAAGATTGAACTGAAATGTTTAAATTTTCTATAGGTCAGCTGTGCTATTGAATTATCTTTGATTATGTTGCCATTTCCTAAATTATTTTGCTTTTATAGATTTGTAAATGAAGTACTGGAATGATTACCATAAGTAATTAGTATTGGTTTTGTTTTCTTAGAAGTTTTATATATCTGATTTCTCACCAACTCATCTTCCTAAATAATGGGAAATCTGATTAGACTTTGAAGTTGAAAGGGAAAGGTTATGCTGGTTAATGGGTTCTTGTGTGGAAAACTGACAAGGAAGGCAAGACCCCTTTCAAATGCCAAAATATGAAAATATATAGAACACTACAGTGTATTTCACTGCTGCATTGAGCTACTTAACCCTTCCCATCCTTATTCTATGTCTGTGTGGGTTTAAAGTCATCCGGGCTCTGAATCATTTTGTTTTCAACATCAAGATCATGTTGAGATTTTACCAACTGTCTTGGCCCAGCAGAGTTTTCACTTTGTTTTGAAAGCTGTTATTATTAGGTTTATATCCTGGAGGCAAACACTTCAGCCAAGCCCTATATAGAACTGATCTGGTTGTTTCACAATCCTTTAAATGAATTATTACACTAGCCACCTTATGGTGAGTTTCTATTCCTAGACTACTTTAGTCTGACTTGAATTCTGCAACTCTCCTCTGTGCTTATTTCGGATTTCTCAGCTTTGATTTTTTTTTTTTATCAGCAAGATCTCCAAACTTTCTCTAGTCCACTGCTTCAGACTTTCACTTTTTCAGCATTATTACAGATTTTGAAAAATATATCTCTTCTATTATTTCAAGAGATGTTAGAACACAAAGAAATTAAATGCATATAGTTGCCCGCTATCTTGAGTCAGAAAACTTACATTGTATACACCCAGCTGAAACACATACTCTCATACTCCACTACACACCCACTTATACAGAGGCATTTATCAACTTTTCTCAGCTTTTTATTTGCAATGTATTTTTTTTTAATTGTCATGGACACAAACTTAGTCAAAACCTGTGTACAGAAGGATTTTCATAGTTCCCTAACTTTTTTATTTGTGCTTCATCATACTTCCGTCCAGATGATTCAGCACAAAACCTAGAACTGCAGTGTGACCTCAGGCACTTTTGCCCTGTTATTTAAAAATTATATTAAAAGCCATATTTATGACTATGTTGGTATAAAGATGACTATAATCTAAACTATACTCATTATTATGTATTCATTATTGTTATATTTATTTTGTTTTCCTGAATTAAAATACTTTTGTGAGCCTTTAAATTTACTGTGGGCTCTAGACACTGTGCCTGCTATGCTTAATGAACAAGTTGGCCCTTATAATATTCCCAGCTTAATCTTCATAAACATTTCTTCTCCTTCATGTAAGCGTGTGTGTGTGTGTGTGTGTGTGTGTGTGTGTGTGTGTGTGTGTGTGTGTGTGTGTAGAATCCATTGACTCTTCAGTATGTATAAGAAAACTGGAATTCTAAAAACATCCTTCCCAACCTATATTCAAAGTCATCATAATTCATTCTAAGCTATTTTTCCAGTCATACTTCCCATCACTCTTTGTTCTAGGCCCTGTATCCTAACTTTCTGAGATCTTCCCCTTAACAAAACTGAAACTTTATCACTTCCATTCCCCTGTCGCTGCTGATCCTTGAATCTAGTCTCCCTCCCCCAACTTCTACCTTTACTTATCAATCTATTGTCTCTGAAGTCAGTGTTTGTGTTCATGCTTACTATCTTGTAGACATTATGTAACCTTGATGTTCTTCTGTTTTCTCAACTGTAATATGAGAGAAATGATAGTTTCTATTGAAAGGGTATGAAGGGTTGAACACAATATTAAGAACAATAAACAGGACTTCTGGAGCATTTACCACGTGCCACTCACTCACCACTCACTCATCTAAGTATTCTGCATACAGAATTTAACTCAGTGCTTGGCACAAAGAAAGTATTCAATTTAAAAATTTGCTGAGATCAGGGATTCAGGACCAGCCTGGGCAACTTGGTGAGACTTTGTCTCTAAAAATAAATTAAAAGATAAGCCAGACGTGGTAGTGCATGCCTTTAGTTCCAGTTACTTGGAAGGCAGAGGAGGAAGGATCCCTTGAGCCCAGCAGGTAGAGGCTGTAGTGGCCTTGAGCGTGCCACTGCACTCCAACCTGGGCGACAGAGTGAGACTCCAACTCAAAAAATAAAAATAAAAAATAAATAAATATTCTACTATTTTTCTGCAATATTACTCAATAGGGAAAAATGCTACTAAAAAACAAACTTCCTGGACATCAGCCACAGAGATTGCTTTCTCTTCTGACTCCTTAGCATGTGTTATGCACATTCGTCATTTGATAGTTACCACATACCATTTAAAAACGGAGACATTGCTTTGTAAATCAGCTTTTTGGCTCTTCTGTAGGTAGTGAGTTATCTCAACTGGTGGTTCACAGTCAGTGACAAATCAAACTCCTTGTTCTACTTTCCCTCCTTCTCACTACTGCACTTCACTAGTCTTAAAAAGTTAAACAAATAAATAAGTCAGTTTTGGGTTTCTTGTACGATATGCCACAGATCCTTACAAACTGCAGAAGCTCATTATCTATTAGTTGATTGATTGCTTGGTTGACTATGTGACTTCATATCAGGCAGCCCAAATTCTACTCAGCTGACATGTACTGGGAGAAAGTGGTGCAGTCAGCAGCAGCCCTCCCTTAACAAACAAACAAACAAAAATCTTGCAAGTTTCCATTCCTTTTGCTCTACTAACAGCAACTCTTTGTCCTCTATACTAGTACAGAATCAAATCTAGGATCGCCCATTGCTTCACATATGACTAATGGAAAACTGCACATGTACCATCTTTACAGTAAGAAGGGAGGGCAGGTGACTGATTTAGTGGTACAATTTGCCCCTCAAGTGGTATAATCTACCACCAAAATAATTCCCTTAATCAGGAACAACAGCAATTGAAATACCACTATTAGTCATCTGTATCACTAAAGATTTATTATTTTGAGTTATTGCCTTTGAGGATAATTATAAATTCTCAAAGAGGCCTAATACAGACTAGTTTTTCTGAAAAAGTTAGTGATTTATTTTCTCCTGGACACTTAGAGCAGAGCACTGAGAGACAGAATGGGGGAGGTCAGAGCGAGAAGGACCTGCAAAAAGAAGAAAGGGTTTCCTAAAAGAGAAGTGATTTTAGAAGACAAACTTTGCCTACTTCAGCATTTGGTTTGTTCAGAAGTCACATGCCTCTTTGGAGCAGAAGGCAATCTAACAGTTCTAAAACATAGACCATACCCTAGAATTCCCAGACCAAAATGAATGAATATGAACCCAAACTTCCTACTTTGTATGATGAAAAAAATGAAAATGTTGAGTGTTTAAATTACTTCCTCTGAACTCCTTTCACTTCTAGCTATAAAAGTTTAACCAAAATGATAATATTTCCACTAGGTATAAAAAATAATTATGACTGACTGTTCTTCACATTTCTAAGGCAATGGACTGTACATGTAGTAATGTTGCCAATTTGCTTCTACCATCCCAATACGCACAAATCTTGTCTCTATTATCCTGTATTCAAATGCCCTCCAAAGACAGTCTAACTGCCAGAAGGTTTGTGTGTAGATAAAGTAAAAGAAGACAAGCTCAGAAACAGTCACCCCTAGAGGAGTTATGTGAGGCAGATGTTATATTGTAGTGACTGGCAATAGGACATGAGAGTCACACAGATTTGGGGAGAAACAGAGTCCCATACTGTATGCTTTGAAAAATTTCACAACTCCTTGGAACCTCTATTATTTTATCCACAAAATAAGAAAACAACAAATGACTAACAATTAGGGTTAGGGTAGGGTTAGGGTTAGGGTGTGCTATGAGGATTAAATGGAATCATACTTGGGGAGTCCCTGGAGCAGTGTCTGGCATGGTCTCCTCATATATAGTGATGGTGGAATCAGTAACAGCTTCCTTTAAGATCCTGCTAGGCCTTTTTGAGAATTGCTGAGGTGTGAGTTCCACAGTTCAGAGGGCTTCTGGATTAGCAGGAGAGACAATCACTATAAGAAACTTGCATGAAGATGTTTCCAGCTCTAATGATCAGAAATGGCCCAGGAGGTTGGTCACCATGAAGCCAGAGTGCAATAGATAACCTATTGTCTTACACACTTCAGTTTTTCTAAATTAATTCAAGAGGCAGCTGCAACTTCCAAGGACTCCTTAGTAAATACCATACCTTGGGGACTTTCCAGATGTTTCCAGATCTCTGCAATGTGTGTGGTAACAAACAGCTCCAATCAAAGGCAACATTTCCCTGTGGCGTCCAGGCACATCAGTGAATGGCAATCACGATCCAATATTTCATAACTAATTTATTGCCGGTGAGGATTAAAAGTTAAATGAACAATTAATAAACCTGCTGCCACTGGGGAGCACATAATATTTGGCCACAGGGCTAGGTTACTTCTTGACACTCTTCTTGCCCCTACAACATCCCCTGGCATGTAGGCAGCATGTTTTAGCCACATGCACTGACTGCTGTGTAGAGGTTGTCTATAACACAATCTCAGAATTCACTGTTTAGAGTTGAATTTCCATAAAGAAGTTTAGAAAGTTCCCATCAAAAATACAGGTTTGAAAGTCAGGTCCTGGTGGCCCAGAGAAGCATAGAGAGAATTTCTGTTTTGCTCTGTAGAGTTTGGCCTGGGAAGAGTATGTTTCTGACAGAGCAATTGTAGAGAAGCAACAGTGGAGTCCAGTGCCCAGGAGACTGGACTGGACATCTGTCCCACTGAATCTTGGACTTCCAGCCCAAAAATATGGCAAATATATGTCTGAAATCTGCAAGGTAAGTGTGGAAGTACTGACTGAGCTGGTGGTACCTAATAATGACATAAGGCAAAATCTATAGCTGTGTGGCTACAGTAGGATAGAGAATATCATAGAGTAGTAAAAAGTACCATTCATTTAGGGCTTGATAAACAAAAAGCACTATTCTAAGAGCTTTTGTACATTATCTTCCACATAATTCTTCAAAGTAGCTGCTATTAATATCCTTATTTTACATATGAGAAACTAGAAGCACCAAAAAATTTAAAAGTTAAAGAACCAGCCTATGGCAGATAAGTAATCATAGAGTTAGCATGAGATCCAAGGGTCTGGTTCACTGATTCAATGCCTCCAGGATAACATCCGGGGACACATCAAGAAGGGGAAAGGGAAAAGACACCTGACTGAATTTACTTAAAATAGTATGCATTTTAAACTGAATGTGGCTAACATTTCTTGAAATGGCAAAACTTGGGCTCATGAGCTAAGTAATAGACAAAAGTTATATATTTTTGGAAAACCTGTTTCTTGACTATGAAAGTTCATGATTGCTGTACCCATAATAATATTTTATTTCCCCATTTTATCTCATTTGCTGTCTTATGAGGTATGAATTCCCTGCTTTATTTTGTTTCTCAGTGGTGGTTTTAGGGTTTATGGAGTATATCTTTTACTCATCATTGTCTACCTTCAATTAATATTATACCATTTCAAATATAGCATAAGAACCTTACAACAGCATACTTTCATCATACATCTGCATGTGTTTTAACTCTCACAATATGCTGTTACTACTTTTACTTTAAACAAGTAGCTTTTTAAAATATATTTTAGAAATAAGAAAAAATGCCTTTTATTTTTACTGTCTGTTTACCATCTTCTGTGCTTTCCTTTTCTTTCATTTTTTTTGTTTTGACTTGGAGTCTTACTCTGTCACCAAGACTGGAGTGCAGTGGCCGCTCCCAGCCACCGCAGCCTCGACCTGCTGGGCTCCAGCGATCCTTCCGCCTCAGCCTTCTGAGTAGCCGGAATTACAGGCAGGCGCTACCACGCCCGGGTAATTTTTGGATTTTATTGTAGAGATGAGGTCTCACCTGCCCAGGCGGGTCTTGAACCTGCGGGCTCAGGCAATCCACTCACCTCAGCCTCCCAAAGGCGTGGGATTACAGGCTGAGCCACTGAGCCTGGCTTGTGCTTTTAAATTCTTTGTGTAAGCACAGCTTTCCACCTGGTGCTATTTTCCTTCTACCTGTACAACTTCCTTTGACATCCTATTGGTAACAAGTTATTCCTACTGGTAATAAGTTACTCTACTGTTTCTGGAAGTCGTTTTACCTTCCTTTTACAAATATATTTTTGCTGGGCATAGATTTTACATTGGCAAGACTTCTCTTTTCTTTCAGTCACTTCTTTCTCTTTTCTTTCAATCAGCTGTTTCTCTACTATCTTCTGGTTCACGTTGTTCCCAACAAGAAGCCTGTAGTCCTTCCTATCTTTATTTCCTCTGTACACAACGTATTTTACCCTCTCAGGCCACTTTGAAGATTTTCCTTTCATCACTGCTTTTAAACTATTTGACTATGTTGACCTTGGTATAGCTTTCTTCTTGTTTCTTGTACTCAGGGTGCATTGAGCTTCTTGGATCTACCAGTTTGCAGTTTCCATCAAAATTTGAAAATTTTAGATTATGATTCTTTAAATATTTTTCATTTTCTCTCTTGTTCCTTTCACTGAGGAACCCAATTTCACATATGTTTGGCTGTTTGAAGTTGCCCCACAAGTCTCTGACGCTCTTTCCATTTGTTTTCAGTCTTTTTTCTTCTGTTTAATTTTTGATAATTTTAATTGTTATGTCTTTGGGTTGCTCATCTTTGTGCAGTGTCTAAGTTTATGTTAATTCCATTATGTATATTTTTCATCGAGACATCTTTTAGAACCTCAATCTGGGTGTTCTTAATATCTTCCATGTACCTAACTTAACATATTCAATCTTTTCTCTAGGTTCTTAAACATGTGAAATATTCTATATTTATATAACATGTTACAATGTCAGTCATAATGTCCTTGCCTAATAATTTTATCAACAGCATCATTTCTGGATCTGTTCCTGTATTGATTTTTCTCCACATTATGGTTTTCATGTAATAGATAATCTTTTACTGAATGCCAGACATGGTAAATTTTACCTTGTGGGGCATTGGATATTTTTATATTCCTATAAATTTTATCTGAGCCTTGGTCTGGGACATAGTTAAATTATTTGTAAATGAGTTCTATTACACTGTATTGTGACTATAGTTAACAATAATTTATTTCATGTTTTCAAGTAGCTAGAAGAGAGGATTTTAGATATTCCCAATACCAAGAAATGCAAATGTCTGAAGTAATGTACAAGCTAATTAGCCTAATTTGATCATTGTATACACGTATCAAAATATCAGGCTGTACCCCATAAATATGCACAATCATTACATGCCAGTTAAAAGTCAAATTGAAAATTTTATTGACCTGACATACCATATTTAGTTATTCAAATTATTTCACGCAGAAATCTTATGATATCATTTCACAAAATAACTGTAGATTCTTTTTTTTTTTGCCGAATATATAAATTCTCAACCTAGTTTAATTTACATTTTCTGAAGCCCTACTAATGGAGTTTGACACACATCCTCTTTCATTACACTGAGTGTTAATTCATGGGTAACAGTGTCTTTGGACAATGATTTTGATGCTCTTGTAACTTTGACTTTTAGTCAAGTGAAAGGGAACTCCTTTTTAAAAGGCAGTAGCTTCTGCAAAGAGTACTTAGAATCTTAGCAGCCAAAGCATTTGTCAGTTATTCCTTTATATGGTACTGGGAATTTAATTGATTAAATGGACTTGATTGAAACAGATAGTTTTTCATTTCAATGAATTCTTTGCATTAAGCTATAATTATTACTTTTCCTTTAAGCTACCTGCCATATTTGTGACATTGTTTTAACTGTGTTATAAGAAAACAACTTTCTTCTTTAATTTTATTACTTAAAAATGTATTCCATGATCAAATATGATTTTATTACATGTTGAAGTTAATATTTTAATTAAATCAAGGAAGATTGCTTTAATTCTATAGAAAAGATTTAATAACATAATAAACACTAACATTTATTGGGTGCTTATTATATGTATGCTATTTAAAGGTTGTAAAATTCTTGTTCTGAATATCTATTTTGCAGAAACTCACTACAATTAAATGTATAAACCTGTTATGTATGAAATCCATTATCTGAAGACTCCTGTGCAATGTGTCCATTTTTAACTCATTAATCAGTGTTTAAGTTATTGCATATTGATTACTGAAGCAAGAGTAGTGGTTATATGTAATCCCGGCCACACTACTTACTAGCTTACGTGTCAGATCCTGCTTCTGATGAGATATAGATATAGAAACGTATTTATATATAAATTCATGCATAATCCTCTGAGATAGTTACTAGTAATTAAAACAACTAAGCAATTCCTAGTGAATATCAGGGCTTAGATTTGAAATGGGCCATTGACACCTATTTCTGTTAGCTGATCCTACTGAATACCAACTCTATCTTAGGTACTGTTCTGCATTCACCCATTTACTCTTTACAACAACCTTATAAAGTAAATACAATTATTATCCTCATTTTATAAATAAGAAACCTGAAACCCCAAGAAGTGAAATAACTGTCCCAAATCATGTGACTGGTGAGAATACAGTCCCAATGCAGGCAGTCTCATTCTGGGCCCCCATGCTCCAACATTGTACTCTCCTGCCTCTCCAAGCACATTCTTCCTTCTTCTAATGGCTCAGAGACCTTCCATCAAATGGGATCTGTGACTTGCCTACTTCTATGCTATTAGTGAGGTAAAGGCAAGGGTTAAAAGCAAAAGATCCTCTATCCTCACTGTGTCCAAGCCAATCCCATAATTACAGAATTGTAAAACCTTAGATATTATTTAATTCAATCTCTTCATTTTACAGATGGAGAAATTGAGACCCAGGTTGGTCAAAACTTTTACTCAAGGTTAAATATAGATTTCAGATTTTTGTCAAAGCAGAGCATTTGGCAGAGTACTGGGTTCTCTTGTACAACAAATATTGAACACTCTTGCTCAACAAATATTTGCAGAATTGAATTGAAACCTGGAGTCTTTCTAGAGATTAGATTAGAGCAAAGCTCTATGGTTAGAAATGCTTTGTAGATCTTGGCTGTATTTACTGGCTTCTACACAATAGTGGTGATCTTTCTAGAAATATGTTTCATAAATAATGAAATTACATTGCTGACTGTTGCACTGATGTTCCCAGTTTTCCACTGAGTTAACCTGGAGTTGTTTTGTTTTTGTGTTACAGCCTTAGCTCTCCATCATAGCAGAAAGGTTACATTTTCAGAACAACTTCTCCCAGATTTAACTAATTAGAATTTATTGATTTTTTTTCTGACAAAATAAAGGATATTACTGTACATTCAAAAGAGATATAGACTGAACTTTACTCCAGCAAAGTAGGAGAAACGTTTCAGGAAGTTTGGATAAGAAAAGCCATTTGAGCAGCCCAGAAAATTAATACAACCTAAGAAAGAGCTTGGTACAAAAATTTCATTCGTCAACAAGAATGGGTATAATTGCATTTATTGATCTGAATATTAAATAGCATATATTGATCTGAATATTATTTTCTTTTTTGTTTGCTGAAGGAATTAGAAAATGCCTTTACTTTTATTTCTATTAAAATCCAGGCACTTTCAAAAGATTTGTTTTAATTCTTATAATTAGTTACTTTTCCCCTATTTTAATTAATATATTTTTTTCAAGTCTTTACCTAATGAATAGTGTTCCAGCATGGATTCACATATATAAAATCTAAATAGATAAAATGTGGTTACATTAGTATATTTCTGTTTGTTTTCAGACCGTAGTATGGATAAGGTGTTATTAGACACATCTTTAAAAACTGAAATTAGAGAACAGAGTCTGAGTAACTCAAACACTTTAAAGTCTCCTTTCTTCTTATAGTGTATCATGCTTTTATGAAACATAACTTATTTTGATCATAAATCTCAGAAGAAATTTCAAAATTATTGTTCCATCACTTAAAGAAAGTCTAAATTTTAGTTATTACAGATATTTAAATAAGATTTTGTTATCCAAATATGTATAAAAATACTATTGTGACTATTTATTTTTTTTTTGAGTTGGAGTCTCACTCTGTCACCCAGACTGGAGTGCAGTGGCCGCTCCCGGCCACCGCAGCCTCGACCTGCTGGGCTCCGGCGATCCTTCCGCCTCAGCCTTCCGAGTAGCCGGAATTACAGGCGCGTGCTACCATGCCCGGCTGATTTTTTGATTTCTTGTAGAGATGAGGTCTCGCTGCCCAGGGTCTCGAACCCACGGGCTCAGGCAATCCACTCACCCCAGCCTCCCAAAGGCGCGGGATTACAGGCTGAGCCACCGAGCCCGGCTTATTGTGACTATTTAAAGCAAATTTTTTGTAGCTGACAGTTTAAAATTTGAGAATGTAATGCTTCCCTGGGGCTCTTGGGACAAAAACAAATTTTATAACTCTAGAATTAAAGTCTAATTTTTTAATTTTCCCCCAAAGATTTGCACTGAGTCTACTTAGATGAATTATTTTATGCTAACTTTTTTGTAAAGGACTATGGGGTTTTCTTATTTTTTTAAAGCAAAGTTTCTAATTTTTAATTTACATCATCTAAATTCATTATATATAATTTTTATAATTCTTGCTTATCTCTTTCAAAACATGAGATAAAAACATCAATTATGTGGTAAAATATGATGTAGCTTCTTACCAGTGCAGAAAAACTTCAAAGACAGTCTGTTTTTCTTTTGACTGGAATGCCTGGCTGCAAACCTCTGGGGCTATGAGCACACAAGAGTTGTTTATTCATGAATCTGTGATTTTGCCAAATTGTTTTCTGAAAATTTCTGTGATAAATTATAACAGAGACATACTGCTGTTAAATTTAGAACACAAGTTAAAACTAATAATACCCATCTTCTTTTCCCCATTCCTCAAAGTGCTCAATTATCAGAGAAGGTGGATTATTCATCTCCTGAAAGCAAACAATTGTGGGTAAAAAATAAATGAAAACTTTTTTATCAAATGGTTATTAAACAATGACCCTTTGTTCAGTACAACACATTTATAACAAAACAGGCACTGGGAGGAAATGCTTATTCATTTAATAGAACCAGGATTAATAACAACAACAACAAAAATCACCAAGGATAAAAAAAAACCCCAAAATCTTCTTAGGGGTATATAATTAATAAACTGTGTAAACTTATAGCTATTCCTTTAAGCTGAGCTTGTCACTGACCAACTTCTACCAATAAGCTATTAGTCAAATATAACTGCTTTGATAGCTCAACTTTTAAGTTGTTTATTTAACCGATAGCTGATGACTTCAAGTTCATTTAATAAACTAATATAAAACAAAACAGTAGAAGAAAGAATGAAATACACAATATATCATTCATGTTCTCAAAATATAAAGTTGAAATATAATAGGTGTTTCAATCAAGAAAAAAAGCACTAGTTAAATAAACAAGTCACTACATTACATTGAGCTAGCAGTACAATCATTGGTCTCCATATATTTAGAACTCAATTCACGATCTTCAAGTTTAATAACATAAAATAAATTAAATGCACATAAGTTCTAATTCCTCCCATTTTTAAGTTTTTTTTTAATAATGTTTTGTATTTTAAAGAGAGAAAGCAAAGTTTTTGAAATGAAAGCATCTCTGTGCTTACAGGGCTTTTAAATTTCAGCTATTCTAATAATGAAGATCACAAATAATACCAAATATTTAAGCACATAATTTTTTCTATTTTTCCCTAAAATGAATATAAAAAATTTAATTTTAGCACTGAAGAGTATCAATATAAACATGCCTTTTCATAGATGTGGACACTGAAATATAGAATACTGAGCCAAAACAATAGGACCAAGGAGATATACACTTCTCAGGAGCATAAGAGTATCTACAGCAATAACAGTTCACATAGATGAATGTTTATTATACATCAAGCATGTCCCTAAGTACTCTACATGGGTTATTTTTGGCATATGTACTAGTAATACATCATTTTACAGAGGAGGAAACTGAGGTACTGACTAATACTTGCCTAAAATGGTGGGATGGAGTCGAAATCTAGGTACTTTCTTGTTCTTAATCATCATATCTTGTTTGGGGTTGTCCTCCTTTAAGTAAATTGTTAGCTCTTTTAGGGAAAGAACCATATATTATATATAGTACAGTATTTCTAACGTATTTTTCAAATTGTACATAAGCAAAAACTCACTTCAAAGAACAAAGTTCAGTTTCTAAAAAGTTGTCTCACTGAACTGTATAACTGCTTAACTTTACCTCTTGAACACAACTAATGGGAGCTTTAACAAAGACCTTTAAAAGTATAGTTACACCAGAAAAGTCCTGGAAACAATGGACATAAAACTTCCTTTGATAAATATAGTAAAGAGGAGAGACTTCATGTTAAGTGTTTTAACCACAATAAAAGAAAGAAAGGAAGAAATGAGCTTCAACTCACTGACAAGTAAAAATAATAATAATAATACATTTTAAAAGAAAGAAATATAGCAAAACATCAGAGACTAAATCTTTTAAGCAACTCAAAATAAATTGGAAAAAAAAACTATTATTTCATTATAATATTGACTATGTCTAAATTAAATGCTTGACATCTAAATTACATGGATTGCAAGAGAGACAGACATGGAAATGACGATCTGAAAAATTACTGAAATTTGAGCCTCTTGTTAAATTTTCTAGAAAGCATAATATTTAAAAAATAAAAATAAAAATACTTCCAACATAGTACAATCACTTACACCCAAATCTCTTATCCACCACCTCCTACTGTTGCCACACATACCCCATCTAATCAGAATGAAATTCTTACTACATGACACACCGAAAAGATTACATTGCAGAGTTGAGGAATGGAAGGACAAGGAGGCATGGAAGTCAAGAGGGAGTCCATATCTCTTAAGATCAGTCAAAATATATCCATCATCAGAGAGCACTCCTCTGTGCCTTTTCCACCAGAGCACTGATGTATCAAAGGAGCTAGGAGACACCTTCAGACTTCAGAGGAGGATCAATTAATCAGATAAGTTTCTGGGGACCTTGGGAGAAGTAGGTGATCTCTTCCCTATCCAAGATATTGGAGCAAAAGAGAGGGAATGCGTGTAGGGATAAAAGGAATTTGGGATACATTGGTGAGTCTGGTTCACCTGGAACCAGGTAATTTTTACCTACTAAATTCCTCCTTAATCCAAAAGAAGGTAGATATTTCCTAATTGTTTTTCAATAAAAAAATTAATGCCATTCCCAATAAAGGGTTGTTTTTTAAAAAATTATATTCTAAATATTTTAGCTATTTATTGCTATATAGCCAAGTATCCCAAAACATACTGGCTTAAGACTGCAAAAATGAGCCAGGCTCGGTGGCTCAGCCTATAATCCCGCGCTTTGGGAGGCTGAGGTGAGTGGATTGCCTGAGCCCGCTGGTTCGAGACCCATCTGGGCGACTTGGCGAGACCTCACCTCTACAATAAATCAAAAAAATTAGCCGGGCGTGGTAGTGCGCGCCTGTAGTTCCAGCTACTTGGAAGGCTGAGGCCGAAGGATCGCCGGAGTCCAGCAGGTCGAGGCTACAGTGGCCAGGAACGTGCTACTGCACTCCAGTCTGGGTGACAGAGTGAGATTCCAACTCAAAAAAAAAATAAAAAGAATACAAAAATGTATTATAGCTCTTATAATTCTGCATGTTGGCTAAGCTCAGACAGTGGGTTCTTCTACTACTCCTCAAGATGTCACTGAGTCAATCATATGACTGAATTCCACTGGTGACTCAACTGTGGCTGGAACATCCAAGATGGCCTCTTCTACAATGTGTGGTGGATGCCTTATTATTTTTTTCATGTGGCTGCTCATTCCTCAGGGCCTTTCTCTCCATGTTACTCCCCCAAGTGGATAACCCAGACTTCCTTCCCTGGTAGCTGGCTTCCAACACAGGTCAAGACAAGGAACTGCACAGTATCTAAAAGGCTGAACTGAAAAGTCGCAATATTCTGTGAGTGCAGACAGGTCGCAGGGTCAGCCCAGATTCAAGGAGAGTCTGATGAAAGTAGGAGAGAAATCATGTTGCAAAGGGGCCTGCAGGACAAGAAAGGTTGCTGCTTCCATCTTGGGACAATCTCATACCAAATAAAAGTACTTGTGCAGGGCCAGGCACATGCCTGTAATCCCAGGTAACTCATGCCTATAATCCCAGCACTTTGGGAAACCGAGGGGAGAGGATTGCCTGAGCCCACAGTTTCAAGACCAGCCTGGGCAACTTGGCAAGACAAGATCTCAACAATAAATTTAAAAAATTAGCCAGGAGTGGTGACATGTGCTGTCGTTCCAGCTATTGGAAGACTGAGGTGGAAGGATCACCTGAGCCCAGTAGGTCGAGGCTGCGGTGACCGTGAGCATGCCACTGCACTCCAGCCGTGGCGACAGAGTGAGACACCAACTCAAAAAATAAATAAAAGTACTTGCGCAATAAGTTTGAATTCTTGTTCCATATTATGCTTGACTATTTCTCTGTGGGGAGTACAATGAGTAATGATTTAGTCAGATGACCATCTGCTTTTCATCGACTCTCTTCATTTTATTGTGTGAATTTGGTGAAACACAAAAGATGTACTATTAGCCTTTGCCTAAAAGTTTACCCTGAAGAAATAGGATAAGTTACTAAAGGCCTTTCAATTCAGCCATTTCTCATTCTAGTGCATAAGTCCTGGTAGACCAGAAATCACAGGCTTCCTCACAGGAAAAAATTGAGATCTGGCTAAAATTGTTATTACCTTAGTATAGTTTAGTGTTAATTTTCTCTGGCCAAAGTCATTAAGTAAGCTAATATGCCTATTCAGATCACTGGGAAAATTTAAGAAATAACAGGTAGAGAAAAATAAAATAAAATAAAAATTATTAATTGGGTTTTTTTCCTTAACTTTTTGTTTTCTTCAGTGTTTTGTTTTTTGGCTGCCCACAATTCAGATCCGTTCATATGTTGGCGAATCCTTCATTGTATAAGTTTTGGCAGAAGGCCTTCTACTTGGCAGTTGCCAGAGGTTACATATTGTCTCCCTTTGCCCTGGACAGCTGAATTATTAGCACATGACCTAGAAGGTTCCACCTGGCACACTGAAACCCCTGTTGATCTTGAACTCTTGGCCTCAAGCAATCCTCCTGCCTCAGCATCCCAAAGAGCTGAGATTATAGGCGTGAGCTACTGCATTCTGCTCTAATCATCTTGCTTTTCTTTCGTTTTTCTTTTCCTTTCTTTCTTTTTTTCTTTTTCTCTCTTTCCCTCCCTCCCTCGTTTTCTTTCTTTTTCTTTCTTTCCTTCCTTTCCTCCCTCCCTCCTCCCGTCTTTCTCTCTCTCTCTCCTCCTCCCTCACTCCTTCTTTGCTTCTTCCCTCCCTCCTTCCTTCTTTCCGTCCTTCCTTCTTTCTTCCTTCCTTCCTCCATCAGAGTCTTACGCCGTCACCCAGGCTAGAGTGCAGTAGCATGATCACAGCTCACAACAGCCTCAACCTCCCGGGCTCAGGCAACCCTGCCTCAGCTTTTTGAGTAGCTGGGACTACAGGCACATGCCACCATGCCTAGCTAATTTTTTTTTTTTTTTTTTTTTTTGTAGAGACAATGTCTCATTGTGCTGCCTATGTTGCTCTCAAACTCCTGCCTTGGCCTCCCAAAATGCTGAGATTACAGTCATGAACCACAGCGCCTGGCCATAATTATTTTCTGAGTCTAGTGTCTCAGCCTTCCAGTCTCATTTCAATAAATAATTTCTCAGTTTAAATTATTTAGAATTAGGTAATATTGGAATTTTGTAACTGTAAGTCCTGACTGAATAGCCAAGTGAGAAGATTATTCATTTTACAAATAGTAATCAAATATTGACTACGTACCAGGCACTGCAGATACAGCATGAAAAATACATTTAAAAAAAAAACAGGCAGAACTTCCTGTCCTCGCAGAACTTGCCTTCTAGTGAGGAGGATGGAGGAACACAACAGGAAGACAACAAATAACCAACAAAAAAAGTCAAACGAGTAAAATATACACCCTGTGATATTTGCCACAAGGCGCTGAGGAGAAAAAGAAAAAAGAAAGCAGGAAGGCGGATGAAGTGTTGGAAAGGGAAGTTTGGTCAATGGGGGTTTTGGAATTGTGTGTGTGTGTGTGTGTGTGTGTGTGTGTGTGTTGAAGTCTCACTCCGTCGCCCAGGCTGGAGTGCAGTGGCACACTCACGGCCACCCCAGCGTCAACTTGCTAGGCTTCAGCGATCCTTCCACCACAGCCTTTCAAGTAGCTGGAACTACAGGCATGCACCACAATGCCTGGCTAATTTTCGATGTATTGTAGATATGAGGGCTCGCCATGTTGCCCAGGCTAGTCTCAAACCTGCAGACTCAGGCAATCCATTCGCCTCAGCCTCCCAAATTGCTGGGGTTACACACTGAGCCGCCAAGTCTAGCTCGTTTTGGAATTTTAAATTGGGTCATTATGGGCCCCTCACTGAAAAGACAGTGCTTGAGCAAAAGAGTAACTAAGGATGGGAAGCGGGAGTGTGCCTGGTGTTTTCTGCAGAGGAAAGCCAGGGTGGCTGGAATGACAAGAGAGACAGATGAGGACAAAGAAGTTAGTGACTAGTGAGGAGAACAAAGGGAAGTGCTACAGCCATTGCCAAAACCTTGGCCTGCATTCAGAGAGAGCAAGAAAGGTGCTGGAGGATTTAGATCAGAGGTGTGTCTTGATTTAGTTCTAAGGGGAACAGCTAACACAGGCTGCGATTTTGAGAATAGACTGAGACAGGGAGGTGTACACTGGTGAGACTGGAAGCTGAGAGACCGATTCATTATCTCAATCATTCCAGTTTACAGACATTGGTGGCTTGGCCTAGAAACACTGAAGACTGGATTTGTTATTTGCTTTTTTTCCAGTCTGGTTATCTTTTGTGTTAATTAAGTGAGTTTAGGAAACTAACAGTGGCTAGCCTAGCTTTTTTTTTGCATTATTATAAAATCTTTCTTTTTTTTTTTTGAGCTGGAGTCTCACTCTGTCGCCCAGACTGGAGTGCAGTGACCGCTCCCGGCCACCGCAGCTTCGACCTGCTGGGCTCCGGTGATCCTTCCGCCTCAGCCTTCCGAGTAGCCGGAATTACAGGCATGTGCTACTACATCCGGCTGATATTTTGATTTATTGTGGAGATGAGGTCTCATCAAGTTGCCCAGGCGGGTCTCGAACCCACGGGCTCAGGCAATCCACTCACCTCAGCCTCCCAAAGGCACGGGATTACATGCTGAGCCACTGAGCCCGGCTTATAAAATCTTTCTTAAGCCAACGTTTTTCCAAAGTTTTATTTCTTATTAAAGAATTCACTACAGTAATAAGTTTTTCCGTTCAATTCCCAGTTTTTGTTTTAAAGCTCTCGGACAGACTGCCAACCTCTGGGGCTGGTTCGTGTAGACAGCACATGCTCATGTGGCATTCTTTTGGCTCCCTTGGAGAAATTCTCTGACTCCAACTGAAATTTCCAGAACAAGAAAGTTACTCCTCTGGGTTAAGGCTTTGCAAATGTATCATTTTGCACATGTATGTAATATAATAATTTATCTTTGAATTGCCATTAACACATAAGTTTAAATTAGTTTACTAGGAGATCATTAGAGATAGGGTTAGGAAAGAAAAGGAGAAAAAAGAAAAATTCCCAAGGGAGGAATCCTGTGCAGTGAGGATATGGCTGGTGCAGATCAAGGGGCCCAAGATTCAGGAGAAGGAGAACAGTGGTCTTCTCATCTGCAAGAGCAAAAAGAAGGTGAAACCACCAGGAAAATCTTACTTCTTCCAAAATTACATTTAAAAACGCGTTCACTATTTGACACACAAATAAGCAGGTTTCAGTCACCCAGGGCCTCAGAGAACTTGCTGAACTAAATCTCTTTTAAAAAATCAAGCAGTAGTCGGGCTCAGTGGCTCAGCCTGTAATCCCGCACCTTTGGGAGGCTGAGGTGAGTGGA
>NW_007249814.1:574158-581051 GCF_000164805.1 Carlito syrichta | reverse complement strand
AAAAAAAAAAAAAAAAAAATCAAGCAGTTAGTCAAGCATAGTGGCTCACGCCTGTAATACCAGCTCTTTTAGAGGCAGAGATGAGAGGATTGCCTGAGTCCAGGGATTTGCAATCAGCCTGGGCAACTTGGCAAGACCTCATCTCCACCAAAAAAAAAACAAAGTGCCAGGCGTGGTGCTCAAGCCTCTAATCCCAGCACTTTGGGAGGCTGAAGCAAGAGGATTGTTTGAGCCCAGTGATTTGAGACCAGCCTGGGAAAATTGGCGAGACCTCGTCTGTATCTACAATAAATTAAAAAATTAGCTGGGCGTGGTTGCACGCACCTATAGTTCTGGCTACTTGGAAGGTTGAGGTGGAAGGATTGCCTAAGCCCAGCAGGTCGACAGTGGGGTGGCCGTGAGCATGCTACTGGACTTCAGCCTGGGCGATGGAGTGAGACTCTGACTAAAAAAAAAAAAAAATTAAATTAAATCAAATTTTAAAAAATCAAACAGTATTAGAGTGAATGCTGAGGCAGAAGGAACGCCTGAACCCAGGAGGTCAAGGCTGCAGTGAGCCATGATTGTATAACTGTACTCCCAAGCTGGGCAACAGAGTGAGAACTTGACTTGAAAGAAAGAAGTGGGAGGAGGAAAAAACTCAAGTAATATTGAAAAAGGTTAAGTATTCTATGTGTTTACCCTTTTTTCCTGTTCTCCCTCTCATCTTACAGGAATCATGTGGGTTTTCAAATGGGAGGACTTGCAAACATTCAGCCTTTGCTACAAGCAGATTCCAGCCAAGGTGGAATTTGTGACAAACTAGAGGACCAGGAAAGAGACCCCTAATGAAGACGAAAAGTGTGATGGAAAGTCTTACAGTCATGCAGTTTCCAAATAACATTTGCAAAGCTAAGTTTCTATTCACTATTCATATCTAGTTATAACTAAGAATATATATGGCTCAGCCCTCTTACCCAAAAAGAAACATATCTGAAATTATTTTCATTTTTCTGAATGATAACATCAAAAATTATCTTTGCTCAACAGGGTGCCTGAATGAAACGTAATTGTACACCTAACCCTTAACTGTACCCCACTAAACCATAATAAAAAATATTGATTATGAAAAAAAAATTATCTTTGCAATCAATTCCTACTTTTCAAAGTGCTTTCCATGGTCTCAGAACAAAGACACACCTGCCTGCGTTCTCTCTCCTGGGTTCAAATACTAACTCAGTTGGTAAATATTTGCCATGCAGAGAGGCAGTGTGATGTGCCAGAGGGCAGAAGGTGAACAAGAAGTGAAGACGCACAGGTGCTTGCCAGGCCCAGGCACATAGTGTGTGACTTTGTACTTAAGAGCTTTGGGACTTTGGATAAGTCCCTTCATCTTTCTGAGCCTCAGTTTCCTCATATTTATAAATGAGGGTTGATGCTTCACTGGCGGGAGGATTACAAGCTTGAAAAACTGGGTCATATTCCAAGTGCCTGGCTCAGTGTCGTTCAGTTACAATGCACATGATTGTCTGAAACAAGACACTCAACTAAAAGTGATTTCAACTCAAGGAGTTTATTTTTCTCCAAGAACAATAAATGCACAAGTAGGGATTTCCTGGGTTGCTGCAGGAGCTGGACGGCATCAGAAATGTAGGTCAGTTTCTCTGTGATTCTCGTGGCTGCAGTGGTTCTGGGTACCATGTCCTTACATGACAATGTCCGAAGCAGAAGGGTGGGTATTTATCCTTGCGTGTCTTTCATCAGGGAGGGTTATACCCATAAGGCTCAAGAGTGTCCCTTCTGGTCCTATGAGCCTGCAATAGGTGACAGCCATGTCTGGGCTGCAGGCAAGTCTAGGAAAATGAGTCTTCAGTGTGAGTCTTCAGTATTTTCCCTTCTTTTTCTTTTTCGTTCTTCTCTCTCTCTCTCTCTCTCTCTCTCTCTCTCTCAAGCAGGGTCTCACTCTGTCACCCAGGCTGGAGTGCAGTGGCTCAATCAAGACTCATCGAAAACCTCTACTTCCTGGGCTCAGGTGATCCTTCTGCCTCAGCCACCCAAGTAGTTGAGACTACAAGAGCACACCATCATGCCCAGCTAAATTTTTTTGATGTTTTGTAGAGATGGTCTCACTCTGTTGCCTAGGCTGGTCTCAAACTCCTGTGATCCTCTCTCCTTGGCCTCCCAAATTGCTGGGATTACAGGTGGGAGCCATTGCACCCAACAACATTTTCCTTCCTCGTGTGGGGAAGGCTCTGCAGCAAAGGAAAAACTGGGAGGGACGTGGCAGTCAGTTAACAAGGCAATTATGTTTGCTTCATGGTGCTTGGCTTAGTGAGCACTTAAAATATTAGTGCCTTTCCCTCTTCCATTGACAGTATAATGTATCAAGTGCTGGCAGACATTTCCAAACCACTCTAGTTTCTGTGAATGTTGCAGTGTGCCTCATTCTCTATTTCATGCTGCGCTTTCCTTCTGACTCACTATCTAGATTTTTATTCCTGAAATATTTCTAAACTGCCTAGTACTGAAAGTAACAATAGCAATGAAAAGCAACAAAGAAAATGTCTTCCTTTTCTGCCCAGACTTACCTTTGCAAGCACGTGCTGTAGTTAGTCAAGGTATGAATATGAAAGACAAGCTGGGGTTCCACAGTTTTCTTGAAATTTCAATAAAAGTGCATGACTATCTCCAGATATTTCCCAGATGGGCTTACCTTTGATATGTGATATGTTACTTCCTGCTCATGCCAGCCATATTCTTTTGCTCAATCTATTCCACACAGGAAGTGTTCTTTCTGCTGTTAAAAAAAAAAAGAATATTAAATATTTTAAAAATAAATTCCCTTACTTGGTTGCTACAGTGGCAGGGCAACAGGATGGAGAATAGTGATCTAAGGGGAAGAACAGAGCTAACCAAGAGAAAAGAGTCATGGAATAGTTAGGTGTGGGCAACTGCTGCAGTAAGCTGGAGTCAGTTATCATATTTAGAAAATGAAACAGCCAGTGTTTTGCAAAGGATCTAAGAGGAAAGCAAGACCCTCATTAAAATCAATTGTTGAAGATGCAGATCTTAGAAGCTGTACTCAGAAAAGCACACAGACACTTTTAGAAGTGAAACCAAAATGTAGGATGTGGACATCCAGCACAACCAGCATGAGTAAGTGTATTAGGAGATGGTGAGAAAATAACAAAGACCAGACTCAGGACAAAGACTAACATCTTGACTGCAATACTTGAGAATTCTTACAAAATCTTTAGTGAAGAAAAACTGGAATTTACTCACAGAATTTGCTGTAACATCACTATAGTTAGCTGTACATGAATCAACACAACAGAATACATATATATATTGTCTATATGGAGGTGCCAAAAGATGTTTTCTATGTATTACTTTTTGAAGTTGAATTGACTTAGGGTAGCAATGTGTAGTATGAGGTTAACTCAACTGTGCTTCCATCATTTTCTTTGACTGTCCTGCCTGTTGCATGGTGGCGCTAGTATTCATTTGATGAACGCCATCTTTTGAGCGAACGTTATATTTAAAATATGTATACATTTTTTGGCATTCCGGTATATGTGTGTGTATGTGTATGTGTGTACATAACCCACTTAAAGTGAATTCTATAGCTATTGTCTCACCAAATTGGTGGACATTGCTTGACTACCACAGTCACATTTCTGAAGACCAAAGTGGGGAGAAGAAGAGTACCTTAAGTAATTTTGTTTTAATCAGATTAAATTTTGTTTTGGTGCGCTCTTTATTATAATAACCTATAATCTTCAAAAGAAGATGTGATATTTTTTATTTTCAAGATTGGGAGACGAGTTTATTGGTAGCAAAAAAAAAGTCAGTGTTATTTGGTGATAATTTTCAAAGTTTTTTCTGCATTTTTCATTGGTTCCTTCAAATATATTATAAACATCTTGGGTTAGAAAATGCTTCCTATTTGCTGTTTTATTTTAACTCCATAAAGCAACTATTATAATAGGCTGCATATAAAATGTGCTTAATACAAATCTGTACTGCTCATTATCACTCTGATATAATTCTTAATAAGTTCAAGAATAATATAAAACTGTGCTTATTTATATTGGTTCTATATTATTTTGGACACTTCAGAATTAGCTTCTAGTTCTACGCCTTATGACTGTTCAAAACTTTGAAAATGTGTTAATTAACTTGACCATCAAGCATGCAGCCTAAAAGTCTATGGTGAGCACTTTGGACATCCAATGGCCCTTTAAGTAAAATACCAGTGGCCATGATTATTGGTTCGACAGATACCGTATCTAAACAGAGACAAAGAATAATACTTTCAGGATTCTTGTATGTCTTTTTCTCATCACTGTAAAACTGTGTGTGTTTGTGTGTGTTTTTCCAGAATTTTATTTCCCTAAAGTGAACATGTATATCGCTTGTGGAGGATGGATGTACTTAGCTGGGCATGCATAGATTAGATTCATATTAGACTGTGGCCTAGGAAAGCTGGTGTTGATCACCCAGACCTGTAGAATATTGCTGACATGTTGGGAGTTGTCCTTCCATTCTGACCATTCAGGATGGTCCCTGTGATGAGAGCCACAGGGTTTAAAGCCTTGATCATCCCTATTTCAAAGCACTGACAATTCCTTCTAAAACCTTTACAAATGTGCTCACCAATGCAGCAAACACAAAGTAAACAGCTAAAAACAATATGTAGAAAGAGAGGAAGATCCTTGTTTGTTTACTCTTTTGCTATGTACTTTCAAAATACAATGGTGGGAGAAGGTTTGTTCCAGTTTTTCCCATAGATACTCCTTAGGGAATGCATTTTAAAAGAACAGAATAGCCTTTCTATGACTCAACACAGATAGAATCTGTTGTTTTATTTTCGCTTAAACGTGATTAGGTAGGAACATTTCTTTGTTATTTGTTTCCTGGACTCTAAAGGTGGCGTTTAATTAATCTTGTTTTGCTCAAATTTCTCTCTGACAAATGGAAATGATTAATTTCACTGTAACAAAAAATGCAATATTGACCTACATGCCTAGACTACTATTTTTATTAATAGATAAAAACATTTTATTTCAAAGAAGTAAAAGAACATAGGTATTCTCTTTGATGTAATATTCTTGCTGGGTAGCTTGGGCAGGTACTAGGAAGCATTCAGTTCCTCTCTACAGAGAATAAATGTAAGAAGTGCAATGAATTGCTGGGCATCTTTTAGGTGTTACTACATATACAGACAGAAAAATTAATTGCAAACTCAAATTACCCCAAATATGGCTTCTTAAAAGTATGTTCCATGCCTAAGAGAGGGTGAGAGGCACAACTTTTAACCAAGGATGTACTGGGAGCCCAAATCAGAAGCTGGTTTTGAGCAAAAATTAGGCATCATCAAAATTTGTGGTTAGCTCTTCTATCCTTGATATTTTATAGTATTTTTACTCCTCCAGGTAATTGCTTGTTCAGGCGTTATGTTTTTCCAACTCATCACAATCTTTCTCAGTAGTTCAAATTCAAGTTAATATGTCATTGTCCCAAGGGTCATTCTAATGTTAAGTTGGTTTCTCCTATGAGTAAATACGATTTGTCATGCATTAGTAAAACTACAAGCATAAGATGAAGTACAGTCTTGACCAGGGATGTACTCTTAACATCCTAAAATAATTTTCAAGTATCCCACTATACAAGACAAGACTTTCATTTCATGCTCCCCTTTTTTATTATAATTCTTTTTTGTCCTGTTGTATTCCTGATAGTTGCTTAAATGCTCTCTGACAAAATGTATGTCAACCTTTATAGCAAACCAAAATGAAAAACAAGGGGGAAAGGATTTTAACAAGACACCAAAGGTTGTCTTATCTCACTGGTATTGTTAACATAAATGCAAAGATATAAGAGAGTAGTGGTATAAGACTGAAAAATATCTGTAAGTCTGATGGTAATGTGCATTTACATTCCGCAGTGTACACTGCCAAATTCTACAGACTTAATATGTATTATTCTCTCCAGAATACAATGTTTCTGTAGCTCATTTAAAAAGACAGACCAATAAGGGTATTGTTGAAGCCACCAAAGTATAACAAGGAGCAGAAATTACCTGAAGCTAAAGGAATAATAATAATATCTCCACTGAGCAAAAAAAATAATCCTACCAATAGTTCTCTTTTCATTTTACAGCCTTGATTTTCTGTTATTTTGCGGGGGGGTGGGGGATCCCTTAAAACTCTACAGATAATGTCCTGGAATAAATTGCAGAATGTTAATGCTTGTACATAGGGCAGAGATTATAGCAGATAACCATACAGAAAAGATCTTACACGCAAAAATTAACTTGTAGACTTCCTCCAAATACTTATTATGTCAATGGAATTGCTTATAGCAGAACTTCTGTGTTTGTTAACTCAGTGGTCAGTAACTAAACCTGCAATTTTTACTTATTGCCACCAGGTGGTGGTAGTATCCCAGTCACAGTCAACCAAGTCAATATTAAAGTATAAGGTGTAATTGAAAAACAATAAGTGCACTCTTTCTTTTTAAAGAAAATTGAAAGACATAGCTTTTTGATAGAATATAATATAAAAGTACAGTAATCACATCATGTTCAGAGTAAGACCTGCTAAAAAGCATCAACTACCATTGCTTTTCAGTGATCACACATCTTACCTACCAAAACAAAAACTGTGTTTGCCAGGCAGAAAAATGTAAACACAAGGATACTTGAAAAATTCAGAATAAAAACCAAGATGCACAATGCTAATTAGTTTAGGACGCTGTTTTTCAAGATACCGTGCAAAGACCTTAAGTAACCTCTGTGGTTGTTAGACATAGAGATCTTCCAGGCATACTGGTCAAGATGGGAGCCAATAGGTGTGTGTGTGTGTGTGTGTGTGTGTGTGTGTGTGTGTGTGTGTGTGTGTGTGTGTGTGTGT
>NW_007249814.1:543076-574138 GCF_000164805.1 Carlito syrichta | reverse complement strand
AAAATTATATGTTACAGCCGGGCTCGGTGGCTCAGCCTGTAATCCCGCGCCTTTGGGAGGCTGAGGTGAGTGGATTCCCTGAGCCCACGGGGTCGAGACCCGCCTGGGCAGCGAGACCTCATCTCTACAATAAATCAAAAAATCAGCCGGGCGTGGTAGCGCATGCCTGTAATTCCGGCTACTTGGAAGGCTGAGGCGGAAGGATCGCCGGAGCCCAGCAGGTCAAGGCTGCAGTGGCCGGGAGCGGCCACTGCACTCCAGTCTGGACGACAGAGTGAGACTCCAACTCAAAAAAAAAAAAATGATATGTTACATATTTTTATATTTAATTAATAAGATCTCCAAGTAATTTTGTGCACACTAAAATTCATGAACCCCCAATTTAAGGATTTTAATGTTTCATGTGCTATTTCAAAACTATTTTCCTGATATATTATCTTTCCCCATTCATTTTTTAACAACACCAAAATTTTTAAAAAAACAAATTATAAACACACCTATTTTTTTTACAATAATGGCTTATAAGCATACATTGCAAATAAATAACACTATTTTCTTTGATGTTTCTGCCCTAAACATGCAATCTTAATTTTTGTATCTTAAGCCCTGTGGTTGATTCAGTTCGTTGATAAACAGGTCAGACAAAGGTGGAGTGAAAGCCAGAGACGAGATGAAGCAAACTCTTGGAAAACCATAATGGTAGGTAAAAGTCTTTTAACAATTTTTTAGATGTGGAAGCCTAAACTCCAGCCCTGACCTTTTAAATACATCTCTAACTGTGTGGCTTAGGAATCGCTGCTTTAGAAAGTCTTCACAGTTCATTCTAATGTTATGGCCCTAGTTGAAAAACTGTTATGAGAAGACACCAGAAACAGAATATCATGATAGGAATCTGGGCAAAAACAGGGAATCAGCATCAGATTCTTAGTTATTGGAGTGAGATACAAAATACTGTTTTGGTAAAGGCAAGAACTGAAATAAGTTCACAAAAAGCAAATACACTGTTTTCTAATTGAAAAATAAAAACATAAAGTTCTCCTGCTGAGAGAAAGACTGGGTGTAGATTTTAGAACAGGAATGAACCTTCAGGTATGGGATAAATGGCGCTTGATAAAGGGTTTGGAGAAGATTTGGATGTTCATCATGGAGTTGAAGAGGTGATTTCAATAGCCTCCTTTTCTGGAATTTTCATTTCAGTATAGAAATTTTATGTCTCATGAGCCTGGAAAATCTGATGTGTTAACAGGAGATTGGAAAAGGATGGACAGGTTTTTATTAACAACCCTTTATTTGGAAAACACTCTCGGTTTAACCTGCTCTAAATCAGCATGTGGGAATTCAAAAGAAACAAAACCACTAACAGCACTTACTGGCACACATTGCAACTAATTCGTGATCCCAGGCCACATCAATCTTTACCCCTTACACTTTGTACAATCAACTTTAAATGGACAAATGATCAACAAATCATACTAGCTCAATATTTAGACAAGCAAACTCAAAATAATTACCTCTTCATCCACTAGTGTTTATAGTAACTGAAACAGCAAAGAGCATAAAATAGGGCACTATGAGCTTCCTTCGTTTGTTTTTCCATTTAAAAACACACAAGGATTGCAAAACAAAATGAAATTTGTTTGTTTTCCTCTTGTGTCTAACTTGGATACCAACTGACAGCATGTTGGCTTGGCTGTTTCTCTGCCAACTCCATCAGAAGAATTGTCCTTTGGTTTTTGTTTGCTCATCAAAAAGTCTGATCCTGCAGAGGAATTGTGCATGAGTATTAGTGTACTCATACCTCAACATATGTGTCCTTTTCTGTGTGGCAAGGCACAGCTCCTGGCTCTTCTGAATGAACTTAATGATGACATGATTAAACTTCAGCATTATACCTAGCTTTTTGTTTCCCTATTTATTACATAAAGCTTCCATGTGGTAACATCTTTATAGACACAATGCCCAGATCCATGTCGTATGAAGGTAACGCCCAGGGACTGGAAACACTTGCTGAAAATCCTTTGGTCCGGAGGCAAGCAAGTAGTGGGCCCTTTTCTGAATGCATCACTTGATCCTTTTTATTCATTCACCTAAACTCGTAGGGCGCACCTGTTCATAAATGGAAAGAAGCAAAGGTAAAGAGAAAGAGCAGAATGGCAAGAAAGAATGTCCTCAAGCTATGCTTTTGGTTAGTAATTTTTTGACATCTTAAAACACATGTGAGCCAAATAATCCTTTTCAACTAAATGACAGTAAATATTTAGTATAATTTGCAAAGCTCTCTCCTTGGCCATGTGTGAGACAGAGAAAGAAGAAAGTCAAGCCTGAAAAAAAAAGCTCAAATTTTATTACATGTTTTACTGTCTTCCAAGTGTTTCAGGTATCAATGTGCTGTCACATGCATGTCCTGTCACTTTAAAAAGATTACAAACTCAACCGTAGAGTAAATCTTGGACAAATTGCCAAATATTTGATTACAAAGAGAAAGAGAAGAAATTGTTTTAATGAGCACTGCAGAGACTTTAAGAGACAAATCTCAAAAGAATAATGCAAATAAAATATCTTATTTCACTTTTACTTAATTAGAATTTAAAATTTTGTCAGTAGGAACACGTGTTTTAAGCAGGACAACAATATAAAATGTACATGGAAATGCTGATAATCTCTCCCTCCTCGTCTTCAGTCCTAACTTCATGAGTTTAATAAATATGCTTCTAGAATTTTATAGAGCAAGTCTGATGGAATTTCCTGTGATGGTGGACATATTCTCTCTGTACTGTTTAATAGGGTGCCATTAGCCACCTGTGAGTATCAAACACTGAAAATGTAGGTAGTAAGACAGAGGAACCAAATTTTTATTCTTTATTTAACTTTTTAATTAATTTATTTTTAAAATTGAAAATTGACAAATTATAGTTGTATATAGTAATGTGGTACAAAGTGATATTACAATTTATAAATATGTATTTCATTTTAATTAATGTAAATTTAATTGTTCACATGTTCCCTGTAGCTACCATATTGAAAACCACAGGATCTGGAGTGTCATATAATTATGAGGGGGACCCCAAAAAACCCAAATTTTATTTATAAAAAATTGTGTATTTATTTTTACATATTTAAACATCAGTCCCCTTCAAAGCACTCTTCATTTGATGCAATACGGCTATCAAGATGCTTTTTTCACTGCTCAAAATAGTTTCTGACCTTGCCCATTTTGATGCCTTTTAGTGCTTTTTCAGTTTTTTTGTTTTATCCCTTTGACATCAGTAAAACATTTCCCTCTAAATACTTTTTTCATCAAAAGTTGCTCAGGGCAAGATCAGGTGACTAGGGAGGGTAGGGCTGTTTTTGGTAAAAAAACAAAACAAAACAAAAAAAACTGCTGAACACTCAGCTTGGTGTGGGCAGGTACGCTCATAAATTGCCCATCACGAAATGCGTAAATGCATTGAAAGAACCTCACACACACACACACACACACACACACACACACACACACACACACACACAAATTCATTAAAGCCGAACACAGCCTCTCACAACAACACTAGCTAGCTTGGCACGGTGGTTCACGCCTGTAATCCCAGCACTTTGGGAGGTTGAGGTGAGAGGATTGCCTGAACCCGTGCTTTCATGACCAGCCTGGGCAACATGGCAAGACCTCGTTTCTACAATAAATAAAATAAATTTGCCAGTGTGGTGGTGTGCACCTGTATTTCCAACTACCTGGAAGGCTGAGGAGGAAAGAATCGTCTGATCCCAGAAGGTCGGGGCTTCCATGGCTGTGAGCATGCCACTGCAATCCAGCCTGGGAGACAGAGTGAAACTCCGACTCAAACCCCTCCGCCCCCCAAAACACTAGCTGGTACACTGGTGCTGATGGGTTCCTAAAACACTTACCTAGCGGTGGAAGCCTGTACTTCAATGGACTCATCCTCCAAAAAATAATCCCATTCTTTGGAATCCTCCCTCATATAGGGTTACAGTTTTCTTGTTATTTTATCAAAAATGAAGCACATCGTATAAATTGCTCTTGCTGGGCTCGGTGGCTCAGCCTGTAATCCCGCATCTTTGGGAGGCTGAGGTGAGTGGATTGCCTGAGCCCGCGGGTTCGAGACCCGCCTGGGCAGCGAGACCTCATCTCTACAATAAATCAAAAAGTCAGCCGGGCGTGGTAGCGCATGCCTGTAATTCCGGCTACTGGGAAGGCTGAGGCGGAAGGATCGCTGGAGCCCAGCAGGCGAGGCTGCGGTGGCCGGGAGCGGCCACTGCACTTCAGTCTGGGTGACAGAGTGAGACTCCAACTCAAAAAAACAAAACAAAACAAATTGCTCTGAAACCTAACTTTGCTTGTCTTACTTAAAATATGTCATAGACTTTTCATCCAGGTCACTGTATCTAACTTATTCCTTTTAAATTGATGCATAACTTTTAAATCCATAATTTATTTAGCCATTTTATTGATTAAAACTTTTTTGTTATTGTTGTTATTTTGCCCATTCAGATTGTTAAGAAATTAGTCTTGTACATATAATCAGATAAGTTCTTTATACATATGATTATAGAAACATATATTGTTAAAGATATGTACATTTCTAATTCCAATAGCTATCACTAAATGTCTATACAAATCTTTCCAAACATATTGCACTAATGCGTGACTGCACATTCCCATGAGTAATACATTTGTGGACCAGTTTTCTTACAGCCTGGCCAGAACTGTTTTTGTTTTGTTTTTTGAGTTTCTTACTCTTTCACCTAGTCTGGAATGCAGTAACACGATTGTAGCTCACTGTAGCCTCGAACTCCTGGGCTTGAGGGATCCTTCTGCCTCAGCTTTCCTGAGCAGCTAGAACTGCAGGCACATGCCACCATGCCAAGGTAATTTTTTTAATTTTTATAGACACAAGGTCTTACTATGTTGCCCAAGCTGGTCTTGAACTCCTGGCTCAAGTGGTCTTCCCACCTTGGCCTCCCAAAGTGCCATAATTACAGATGTGAGCCACAGTACCGGGCCTTTAGAACTAGGTATTCTTAAGCTTTGTATTCTTTAACAATCTGAGTGCTTGGAAATTGTATGTCACTTTAGTTTTAATTTGCATTTCACTGACCACTAATACGAATAATTATTTTTACTGTTTATTGGTCACTTAAAATATGTTAATAATTTCTCAATTCAGTTCTGATTCTCCCTTTAAAAATAGAAGCTAGAAATTCTAAAGTAATTACATCATAAATAATTTTTTAGGACAAGAACCACCTTTAAATACAGAGTTAAGAGACCCAGATTTCAGTTATACAGAGAGTTCTATTACTGAAGATTGTAGTTTGCTATAGTTTTTAACATCCAAAAATAAAAAACAGATGTTAAAAGGAAAAAGAAAATTCAAGAGCAGTATCTCTTAAAGGGTGGTTTCAGGTTCACCTGCATCAAATCATCCTGGATGTCTGTTAAAGAAGCTGACTACTGGTCCCCATCTCAGACTAGTTTCCCTATGTGCCCTGGAATCTGAATTTTAACAACTTTTGTATGTTATTGTTATGCAACTAAAGTTTTTTTGCTTTGTTTTTTTTTTTTTGAGTTGGAGTCTTACTTTGTTGCCCATACTGGAGCGCAGTGGCCGCTCCAGGCCACTGCAGCCTCGATCTGCTGGGCTCCAGTGATCCTTCCACCTCAGCCTTCCAAGTAGCTGGAACTACAGGTGCATGCTACCACACCCGGCTAATTTTTGATTTATTGTAGAGATGAGGTCTCGCCAAGTTGCCCACGTAGGTCTCGAACCCACGGGCGCAGACAATCCACTCACCTCACCCTCCCAAAGCGCAGGGCTACAGGCTGAGTCACCGAGCCTGGCTGCAACTAAAGTTTTAAAACATCTAGTCTGAAAGACTGTAGTGATTGTGGGATTTTTTTATTATTATTATTTTTGCTTCAATCTAATCAATTTTGTATAATTGAGACAAAAAGTAATCTAACATAAAAGCTAATCATGGAAATAAATTCCAAAATATTTTAAGAGTAAATGAAGAAGATTTTGTCACAAACATCAGCCTATATTAATTAGTATTAAAGTGTTTGTAGCCGGGCGTAGTGGTTCATGTCTGTAATCCCAGCACTTTGGGAGGTGGAAACGGGAGGATTGCCTGAACTCAGGGGTTCGAGACCAACCTAAGCAAAATGGTCTCTACAATGAAAAAAGATTGTCTCTACAATTAAAAAAAAAAAAGTAGCCAGGTGTGGTGGCACATGCCTGTAGTTACAGTTACTTGGAAGACTGATGCAGAAGGATCATCTGAGCCAAGCAGGTTGAGGCTGTGGTGGTCGTAAGTGTGCCACTGCAGTCCAGCCTGGGCAACAGAGTGGGACTCCAACTCAAAAAAAAAAAAAAAAAGTGTTTGTAGACATTTGATGACTTTTCATGGGGGGCCAACCAAATAAATACTAGAGTAAGAGTTATAAACAGACTTTTAATTTAATAATAAAGTAACTAAAATAACCATGCAAAATATTTTCTTAATTCTCCAATTTTAAATTACTATCAAAATATTTGTTATCCACTAGGAAAGCATGATGAAATATCACTTTTAAGTAGGACTTTTACAATCTCTGTTCCTGCGATCAAAATTTATACTTTCTTCCCATTCCCATAGCTATTTTCTTTCTATCACCGGAATACAAGTCTAGAATTGCTTTATTGTGCATCTTTATGTGCCAAAGACTCCCATAAAGGGGATTGCACTAAGAATGGAAATATGCATATATGGGATAAATTTTCATTTTGGAAGATGGAACTCTCTAATAATTCCAGTGATTTTATTGTGGCTCAGAGGGTCTCTAAGCTTTCTGTGTGGTGTCACCTTAAGAATCTTAACATATCTTTACAAGTGCTCCAAAGGAAAGCAAACCTTTTTGCTAAAAACATGTTATAGAAATGGTCGAAAGTCATCTGAAGCTAAGGTTGGTGAATAAGGTTTGTAATCAAACTGAAATGACATGGAGCCACACATGAAATGTGACTAAAGTAATGGAATTGATTTTCTTCCATGTTAATAAGCAGACTATGAAAACAGTTTCAAAAGAGGAGTTCTGAGAGGATTTATTGGAGCAAATCACACAAACTACAAACTGATCTCATTATAAAGTAATGGTCATCTCCCTCAACTACATATGAAGACAGACCCTCCCCAAACCGGAATTATTTGCCCATTTCATGATGGGTGATGTACAAGCACATCTGCCCACACTGCACTGAGTGTTCAGCAGTCTTTGAAAATGGCATGACCCCTGGACCCCACCCTCCCTATTCACCTGATCTTGCTCCAAGCGACATTTTTGTTTGTTTGTTTCCCCAGATGAAAAAAATCCTCAAAGGGAAACATTTTGCTGAAGTGAAAGAGATGAAATAAAAAATGGCAGAAGCACTAAAAGGCATCAAAATATATGAGTTCAAAAATGTTTTGAGCAGTGGAAAAAGCATCTCCAAAGGCGTATTGCATTCAACAGAGAGTACTTTGAAGGTGATTGAAGATTAAACATGTAAGAATAAATATACAATTTCTTATAAATAAATTCTAGATGGGGGGGTCCCCTCTCATACTATCAAGCAAATTTTAAAATTTTAGTTTTTATTGTATTTTAGATTTGGGGGATTCACATACATGCTTGTTACACAGGTATATTGCACACTGGTGGGGACTGGGCTTCTGGTGGCCTCCATTCTTCAAATAGTGAATATTAAACTTAATAGGTAATTTTTAAACCCTTGCCTCCCTCTCAACCCCCTTTCCTTTTGGAGTCCTCAGTGTCTATTATTTCCATCTTTATGCCCACATGTACCCACTTTTTAGCACCCACTTATAAGTGAGAACATGCACTATTTGGCTTTCTGTTTCTGAGGTAGTTCACGAAGGATAATGGTCTCCAGCTCCATCCATGTTTCTGCAAAGGACATGATTGCATTATTTTTTGAATATTGACAAGAGAGTCTATCACTGGCATTCCACATATACTTTAGCATTTCACATGTTTACTCTCTTCAATCCACGACACCACGACCTCACCCCATAACCATCTTGGCAAATATTCTAACATCCTACTAAAATATATATATATCTGATATATATATATATCAGAAGATTGAAATTAGTTAAACTTTCTATCTGCTAGCATTCACACCTACTATTAGTAATAGTCTTCCTATCCTCCCTTCTCTCCTGTTGCAGTTGTTAATGTCTCCCTGCTCCCTTTTAGGTCCCTGTCTCCATCTGTGTTCCAGATCCTACCCTCTACCACCTTTTCAGAAGTTTTGTCCCTTTGCATAACCCTCCTTACTTATATCTCTTCAACTTCTCCTGCCCGGCCAGATATTTCCATGAAACACACCCAAGTCTTTCTTCCTCCTTAAAAAAAAACAACAACCTCTTGAACCTCTCATTTAATTCCACCCACAGTCCTTTCTCCTTCTTTTTACAGTCACACTTCTTTTAAGAAATTATCCACTGACTGCTGGTTTTTGATTTATTAATGATGGTTAGGTGGTATCTCATTGTAGTTTTGATTTGCATTTCTCTGATGGTTAGTAAGGTTGAGCATTTTTTCATGTATTTACTGGCCATTCTTATATTTTCTTTTGAAAAGTGTCTATTCATGTCCTTTAACCATTTTTTTAAATAGGGTTATTTGGGTTTTGTTTTTGTTTTTGTTTTTCCTTTCGGCTCGTTTGAGTTCCTTTTGTGGAGAAAAGGGAATGCTTCTTCACTGTTGGTGGGACTGCAAGCTAGTTCTACTTCTATGGAAGGCGGTGTGGCAATTCCTAAAAAAACCTAAAAATTGACATTTCCTTTGATCCAACATTCCCTCTCCTGGGAATATACTTGGAGGAACATAAATTGTTCTACCAAAAAGACACCTCCACATGCATGTTTGTAGCTGCACTATTCACAATAGCAAAAACATGGAATTAACCCCACTGCCCATCAAGAGTGGACTGGAAAATGTGGTACGTATCTCAGTGGAGTAGCACACAGCCTTGAAGAAGAAGAAAATCATGGACTTCACAGCAAATCGGATGGAGCTGGAGACCATCATATTTAGTGATCTATCACAGAAACAAAGAACTGAATACCACATGTTCTCATTCATAAGTGGAACTTTAACATTAATCACAATAGCACAAAGAAGGGATCAGCAGTTGCTGAGCACCGCCAAGGAAGGCAGGAAGGGAGGGGAGCACATAACAACACAAAGGGTATCTGGTCCTATACCAGGGGAAGTGAGGACCAGTTGGAGACCTAAACTTCACCTGCATGTTGCCTACTTGTGTAGTTAACCCTTACTTTTACCCCACATTTCCACAATAGAATAAAACTTTAAAAAATTATCCACCCTTGATGCCTCCACTTTCCCACCTCTTATGCATCTCTTAATCCATTCTACTCTGACTTCTGTTGGCACCATGCTACTAAAATGACCTCTGCCGAAGTAACCAATGACTAGAAGGGCCACATCATTGAAACACTTTCACTAGGACAGCAGGCTTCAATTGGGACAGTCATGAATAAGCTGAGACATAAGAAGCACTTATCCTGATGATTTACCACTTGCTAAATCTAGTAACATTTTGTATTTATCTTCCTTAATCCCTCAGTAGCATTCAGTTGACACTCCATTGTCCCTAAAGTACATACCTATTTTTCTAATCTTCCAAGAAGTCCCGCCTACCTCTTTGCCTACTCCTTGTCTCCTAGTCCATTTGTATCTCATTTACTTAAAAATGAGATACTGGAGTTTCACAAACCTTAGTTTTAGATGCCATTCATTTCCTAATTTATACTTTCTGCTTAAATAACTTCAACAATTCTCATGACTTAGGTTTTCAACTCTGCATCAATGACTTTCAAAGTTACAAACTGAGTCTGGACTTCTCTGAGCATCACAGACACACAAACTATTCAGTTGACAAATCTAGTTGAAAATTTTACATGGGTACTGAGACTGGAGGGTGCAAATACATCAGCATTACTTCTAATTAATGCTTTAAAAATATTTGTTAATTATATTTTAGTGGGAGGAAGAAGAAACAATTTAGTAAGAAGATTGTTATGCAGAAACATTTATTTATTAAATTCTTATATCTATATGTTCTGAAAAAAATTTGACAAAACTCTCACTTTTAGTCTCTTTTTCCTCCTGTAACTTTTCAAAAACCTTTATTAAACGTCATAACAATTTAAAGAAACTTAAATAAAAGCATTATAAGTAACAATTAGTGATTAAATAGAAAAAGTAAAATTCAAATATTCCCTTGTGATGTTTTGTTATAGTCAAATATAAATAATTATTAATTCTTACTGGTAGGCTACATGATTCTGAAAATTATTATTTCAGGATTTTAGGTGATTGTATTTCTTACAATAAGAAAGAGATTAAATCTTAAAGCATATTTCTTAGCCTGAGTGGTAGGTGTGTGGATGTTCAGTTTTGTATTATTTGCTAACCCATACATATATATTTTATACATTATATTTTATAACAATGCTACTTTTGATAATAAAAATTAAAAGTATGTCTATTTTTATGTAGTCTGACTTTCCTTCTCTTCCAGCATGACTTTCTTTCTCTTATTTGGAGCGGGGGGCCGGGGGCAGGGGAGTGGGGATGGGGTGGGATGGGAAATTGGGCTCTCATTTCCCCATTTGGCTATCTGTGGGCACTTACATACAGAATATCCAATGCAGTTTTTAAAGTCTTTCTTCTGTGGTGATCAGGAGATCCATGAATGTAGGGATTGTGTCTGGTCTCTTTTCTGGTATATTACCAGTGCCAGAAAAATGCCTTGCTCAGCATAGGTGCCCCACACCCATCTAGTGATGCATGAAACTTGCCCATGAAAATAGCATTGAATAAAACCTAGAATTACTTCTTGCTTTCTGCATTACTTTGGATATGTTATTCTCTCAGACTTATTTTTTTTTTTTTTGAGTTGGAGTCTCACTCTGTCGCCCTGACTGGAGTGCTGTGGCCGCTCCCGGCCACCACAGCCTCGACCTGTTGGGCTCTGGCGATCCTTCTGCCTCAGCCTTCCAAGTAGCTGGAATTACAGGCATGCGCTACCACACCCGGCTGATTTTTTGATTTATTGTAGAGATGAGGTCTCGCTGCCCAGGCGGGTCTCAAACCCGCGGGCTCAGGCAATCCACTCACCTCAGCCTCCCAAAGGCGCGGGATTACAGGCTGAGTCACCGAGCCCGGCTTCATTTTTTTTTTTTAATCGCAATATCTCTTTTATATTGTTGCCCTGAGTATCAAATATAATTGTGTAACTACATGGAACTTGCCATCTAGTGAGTCGCAGTTGTTGCCATTTCTGAGTTATTCTTAACACTACAGAAATATTATAAAATCTCTCTTTAAAAAGCTAAAATGTTCCTATTGATTTTTTTTAATCAAATAGGTTCGTCAGGCATTCTCTCATAGGTGTAATTCCACAGAGAATTTAGTTGTATAGAAAGACAAAATAGCACCTAATCCCAATTATTTCTAAACAAGCATGGCAATGAAATTTAGTGGCATACAAAAGGACAGCAAGAGGAAAGGCAGTTAATAAACGCTTTAGCTATAACTCTTCGCCACACAGAAAGTGGGATTTGCTGGACCAGTAGAGAAATACATTCAGGAGCAGCCAGATCACACCTTTTCCTATGCTCACATTAGGTCACAATAAACTTTCCACATCCAAGAGTTATTATAACAACATGTCAAGGCAGTTTTAGATTTAATGGTGGAATGCACATTTTGGTGTAAGGGACATAAACTTTGAGCTGGGCAAAATGAATATCCTTTCCAGTTGAGAAGAAACAGGAGGCACCGAAACTTCAACTGTCGTCAGAGCAAAGTAAAACAGTACCTGGATGTTTGGGGAATCCTTTGGCCCCGGTCTGTAACGGGGAAAAGACTACTGCCAGATCCATGTTGTTATAATTTTGCCAGTCAAAGGAAAAATCTAGCCTAGTTTTAGGGGTGTTCTTTTTTAAAGATAGCCCCACCTGCTCCTGCTTACTTTCTACACTTCAAGATGAACTGAGATCTCCCAGACCTGTTTCTTAATGGGAGGGGAAAAAAACTACTAATAAAAAAGTTGTAGGCTGGGTGTGGTAGCTCATGCCTGTAATCCCACACTCTAGGAGGCAGAGGTGGGAGGAGTACCTGAGCCCAGGGGTTTGAGATCAGCCTGGGTAGCTTGGCAAGACCTTGTCTCTACAATAAATCGAAAAATTAGCCGGGTGTGGTGGTGCACTCCTGTAGTTCCAGCTACTTGGAAGGCTGAGACGGAAGGATTACCTGAGCCCAGCAGGTCGAGGCTGTGGTGGCTGTGAGCATGACACTGCACTCCAGCCTGGGTGACAGAGTGAGACTCCAACTCAAAAAAAAGTTGTTCAGCAACTAAAGTCATTTTGCATTTCCCTACTGCTTCTTAGGGCTCCACCTCTTCCAAACAATCCTTTCTCAAACATCCACAGATTCTGGTTATGCTTAGACTTCAACAGCTGAAACCCATATTTCCTTTTTCTCTACCTTCCTCTTTTTCTTCTTTTCGGCAAACGCATATGGGACACTTACAATTAGATAATTCATTAAAAGCTCTCAGTATATTATCTCCTATTCTTTATGATAACTTTGGGAGATAGATGAAATTATAAATTTCTCCTCCTTAAACAAAAAATAACTAAAAGAAACTCAGTGAGAAATTTGCTCAAGGTCACACAAGCAGGAAGTTGTGGCGCTAAGTCTCATCCTCAAGTTAACTGCAGATTCTGTGTTCTGACACTCCAAAGCAATTCTGTCTCTTAGGGGTGGGCAAAGAGTATTGAAATAATAAGATAAAATGTTTTTATACCTCTGTAAAAGGCATGAGTCGTCTCATAAATCAGAGAAGTCTGCATCAGACATTTTTTGCCACGCATGCATTTTCACAGCAAGTCGGAGGCTAGTTAAGTATTTTAATATGAAAGATGGGAACTATACCTTTCCAAAACAGTTTGCTGAAAGGCAGTTTGATTTGATGTAACATGCCTTCATTTTTCTGCATTCAACTTGCAAAATGTTACTCTCTGATGATTTTATAGGTCTTTAGGCAAGTACTGAAGTGATGAAATACACAGAGAGCTTAAATCTGTAATTAAGATTACCTTCAGGAGGGCTAAAGGGATTTCTCCTTGCTGTGTGTTTATTACCGGTTGTATTGCTAGAATAGATTTGGTATTGCCTAGCAAAAGATTCTTTTTGTTTTGTCTACTTATGTCTGTGTTCTCAATATTGTTTGAAAGTGTTTGCCTTAGTAGAGAAGAAAAAAATGCATTGAAATTTTAATTAAATGAATGGACCGATAAAGCACAGATGTTGATCCAGACATGAAATAAATGTAAGTAACTTTTTATTTCTTATGTAACCACTAATATTCCAGATCTTATAAGATGAATGTATATATGAAAACATATACATTACCTTGGAAAACTTTAACTGCTTTTGGACGAGTGACAACAAAATTCTGCGTGCAGTAACTTGTGGTTACAATTTTAAGTGGCATTAAATACTGCCTTGTAGAATTTAATCTATATTGCTCAGGAGGAATGTAATCATTCTGACTTTTCCCTGGCAAGAAGGTGGTGTAAGCACAGCTTTGTTTCTTTATTGATAATACTGTCTGCTGCATATTTCAAAAGACTTTCTTGAAGCTTTGCCCTGTGCTGGAAGCAAGCTCCAGCAACTCCAGTTATGCAAACGATGCCACAATTATATAATGTTATTTTATTTTTCAACAAATTTTAGCATTCTTATACTACAGACAAATTCTCTTTGGAAATGAGACTAAGTATAATTCAAAAAGGATTACAAGAAAGTAAAGAATTTAGAGTAATAGGTCTTTCTTTTCACTTTTGTAACTTTACATAGTGATTGCTGCTTGAGTTTAAATTGTGAATTGCTAACACTATAAAATATATGCTTCAGTATGGACTCAACGCCACAGATATGTGTTTATGTTCATATATGTGTGTCCATGTGTGTGTGTATCAGTAGCTTATTTCCTATTGAAGTCCTAGCGCATACATCTTGACACATATATCTCCATGTCCCCAATTCTCTATTCCATTGGCACATAAAATTCTTGTTTTGTCCAAATGAGTCAGTTAGTCTGGGAATTGGTGTGATCAAAGGTGTGTCAAAGTTGCTCTGGAAAAATTAAGTCAGTTCTCCATACCAGGAAAAATTATATACATATAATTTATATATTATATATATATATAATTCATTTAATATAAATTACATATATATATAAAATATTTCAGAAAGAGTAGAAGTGCCACAGTAAGACATATATGGGTTCAATGCCCTTTTTTGCCAATTATTAGCTGGATTACTTAAGCATTTTACATCTAAAATGGGTATAATAATCTATTACATAGCAGTGATATGAAAATGCATGTGAGAAGAAACGAAAATTAAAGCAGGTCCAGACATAGGAATAAATGATGACAACAACGACGATGATGATGAAGTCTACTAGTATAAGCTTTGTGCAAGGCACTGCATCAAGAGCTATATGTATACATTTAAATCTCTCTACCATCCCCATGAAGTCACTTTTACTATCTCCAACTTACATAAGGCAAATGATGCTCAGAGACATTTTTAAAAATTGTCCAAAGTATCTCCATTGATAGTTGACGCCATGGACTTTGGAGTCCATGTCTTTGTGACTCTAAAACTTGAGCTCTTTATTACCACACTTGTATAAAACCTCAGGTATAGTGGCTGGAAAGGAGTTCACACTCAGTAAAAGTAGATGCTTCTGTGCATGTGTAAGCATTTTCCTAGAAGTGAAGATGTTTATCTGTCAGTTTCCATGGGAACCAGATTTTAAGGTACAAATGTCTCCAATGACATTAAAGTCATTGTTTCTTATTTTTATTATTCCAATTTTTTTCAAATATTTATTCAAATAATTTTTTCTTTTCTTTCTTTCTTTCTTTCTTTCTTTCTTTCTTTCTTTCTTTCTTTCTTTCTTTCTTTCTTTCTTTTTTGAGTTGAAGTCTCACGCTGTCACCCAGACTGGAGTGCAGTGGCACGTTCACAGCCACTGTAGCCTCGACCTGCTGGGATCAGGTGATCCTTCTGCTTCAGCCTTCCAAGTAGCAACTACAGGCGCATACCACAATGCCCAGCTAATTTTTTGATTTATTGTAGAGACAAGGTCTCACCATGTTTACCAGGCTGATCTCGAACCCACAGGCTTAGACAATCCTCTTGCCTCCACCTCTCAAAGTGCTGGGATTACAGGCGTGAGCCACCATGCCCAGTTTCAAATAACTTTCATAGAAAAAAAATTGACAGAGTACTTTAGCTTTCCAATTAATAGAAACCACAGAGAAGCAATAATGAGAATCTTGCCTTGATGTCATTGGGATTCTTGGTGTTTCTGAGGTACTCAAGGTGAAAAATATGAAGTGATCTTCAGCTCTTCTTAATTGTAAAGAAGCTCCAAAGACGTGAGCAACTGCATGGTAGAAAAAAAAAAAAAGTCATGATTTTCATTCTTGCTTTTGTTTGAACAAATTCACCCTCCTAGATTGAGGGGCCAGTGCCCCCTAGCTTGAAAATGCAATTTTGTTTTTATTTTAAACCTCCCTTTTGGTACACTAGACCCAAAATCATTCATTATGGGTACATCAGAACATGTCAGTAACCATGGCTACTTTCAAAATTCTAGCTGATTTAAATGAAACTCTCTTTGGTGGTGCAAACGTTAGTGTTTCAACAAAGGCTAAGACAAAGAAAGAGTTGAAAATTCATGAGGGGTAGGTGCAGAAAATCAAAATGGGGCCACAGTGGGAGGCAGTCCAGGAATGACCGCTGAGGGCACCTGAATGAAAATAGTTCTAGCCTACGTTACGTAAATACAACCTGGCAAAAAATTACAAATCCCAAATCTGAGCTGATGCTCTGTTAGAAACCTGTCTATTCATGGTATGGGGTAAGCTTTTCAATGACATTAACATGTATAGCTATGGTGTTAAAGTAAACATCCAATAAAGCAATTCATTCAAAATTAAGAAAACAAGCTGGGCACAATGGCTCATGCCTGTAATACCAGCACTTTGAGAGGCTGAGGCGAGAGGATTGCCTGAGCCTACCGGTTCAAGATCAGCCTGGGCAACTTGACAAGACCTCGTCTCTACAATAAATAAAAAAATTAGCCAGACATGGTGGCTCATGCCTGTGGTTCCAGCTATTTAGAAGGCTGTGGCAGAAGGATCCCCTGGGCCCAGCAAGTCGAGGCTGCGGTGGCTGTGAGTGTGCCACTGCACTCCAGCCTGGGCAACAGAGTGAGACTCCAAACTCAAAAAAAGAAAAAAAAAAAGAAAAGAAAAAAGGATTATTATTTTGCTGTTATTTTCAACTATTCATTTACAGACTAGTGTTTTATGAATCACTCCTTTTTTTTCTAATTTATGGCATCTGGTTGAAAAAATGTCCCCAAGCAACCAGGAAGCTTAGTCACAGATGTCAGCACCAAATGGTAGCAAAGTAAAGAGCTCTGACTTCAAAGCTTTTGGGAAGATTTGTAACAATGTATTTAAAAAAAAAAAAAAGCAAATGCTGCAGACATCATAAGTGTCAGAAAGAGTCAGAAATCCAGAAATGAAAATGTGGCAATAAGTCAGCTTAGGCTGGGTAAGTTCCTTCGCTCTTCAGCAACCATCCACACACCCACATGTGTTCTCTTCCTCCATACCTGTGACCCAAAATGAACTTTATCTCCAACATCCTCCCACTCCTTCCTTCTTCCCACTCAGAACTCTCTTTCACTGAATTAGAAAAAAAACTTTTACGATTTTGAGTTGGGTTGTACTTTGCAGTAACAATAATCTCTTCCACAATTATAGGAGTTTAGTTTAAAAAATGTTATCAGGTCTTGCAGTATAGGTCTCATTAACAGCTAGGCTTTTTATTTTTTATTTATTTTTTATTTTAACAAAATAGCCCTCAGTAAGTACAGGGTTACAAAGTCAAAAGACAATTCCTTTCTCCCTCAAACCCTGGAAAAGGGTTCTGGTTGGGCCAGGCACAGGGGACTCATGCCTGTAATCCCAGCACTTTGAGAGGCCAAGGTGGGAAGATTGTTTGAGCCCAGGAGTTCAAGACCAGCTTGGGCAACATAGTGAGATCCCGTCTTTACAAAAAATTTGCTGGACATAATGGCACATGCCTGTAGTCACAGCTACTCAGGAGGCTGAGGCAGAAGCATGGCCTGAGCCTAGGAGGTCAAGGCTAGGATGAGCCATGGCTGTGCCACTGCACTCCAGTATGGACAGAAAACTGAGACTCTGACTCACTAAAAGGGGTTTGGGAAAGTTCTGTTTGGTCAAGGATATGTTTCGTGCCTGACCTCATTGCTGGGAAAAAGGTGAATACCCTCAATTTGGGTCACCATTATGGGAAGAAGAAGTATCTTGCAAAAGAAAAGAGGGAGGGGGTCTGTTACCAGAAGAACAAGAATACTGGGATCAGAAAAGCCAATTCCAGGAAGCAATTTGAAAGAAAATTGTGGCTAAGCGCGCGAATGCTCTAGTTTGTAATCCCAGCGAGAGAATTGCCTGAGAGAGACCAGCCTGCGCAACTTGGTGAGACCTTGTCTCTACAGTTAAAAAAAAATTAGCCGGGCATGGTGGCACACACCTGTAGTTCTAGTTACTTGGAAGGCTGAGGCAGAAGGATCACCTGAACCGAGCAGGTGGAGGCTACAGTGGCTGTGATCATACCACCTCCCTCCAGCCTGGGCTACAGAATGAGACTCCAACTCAAATAAATAAATAAATAAATAAAACTGCTAGAGAGCTAGAGAACAAACTTTCCTTCAAGTGACTCAGATCCACCGTAGGCATAGGAGGATGCAAAGTCATCTGTGAAAGACAATGCAGGTTAACTACCTTTTACCAGATGTGTATCTTCCAGATAAAAGTCAGTGAAAACAGTGAGGCAAACAAAACATTAACAGTAGCAGGAAGTCTCTCATACAAGGGAGAGGATAGTATCACTGAACCTGGAAGCTAGCTAATTTGATAGGGTCTGAGTCTCCCAGAAGAGTAGCCATGTGGCAGCAGTCAGCATTATGGAGGCCATCCAGCCACAGCGGGGAAGCAGAGAGGGGCAGGCTGCACCCTAGTGTCTCCCTTTGTTCCTCCATCCAGTCACCAACCAGTGTATCCCACCAGCTGGCTATAGTTAGCAGCAATTAACAAATGTGTCTGCTCATGTCCTGTAGGAAGAAGATGCCAAGATGGATTTTGACACGCAAGAGACTGACTGGAGGAAATGCCTATGAAAGATAAAGGGAGGGTGGGGGAAAAGGAGTATGTAGGGTAGGCTTTCAGAGCTGATGCTGAAATGAGGGCAATGAAGAGAGGGGGCAGATAAGAGGACTGGGTAGCACCGGTCTCAGACTGTGATAGAGTTGTCAGAAAGACTTCACCAGTACAACAGCTTGCACTGGCACATACATCACTAGCGAGGGAAGTGTACACCTCCCTGTGCCATCACTGGGGCTGGAGGCTGTCTCAGTAGCAAGAGACTTCAGGTTCAAACGTAAGACAGATCTTTTAATTTTTTTTTTTTTTTTTTGAGTCGGAGTCTCACTTGCTGGGCTCAGGTGATCCTTCCGTCTCAGTCTTCCAAGTAGCTGGAATAGGCATGCGCAACCACACCCGGCTAATTTTTTGATTTTATTGTAGAGACGAAGTCTCGCCAAGTTGCCTGGGCTGGTCTTGAAGCACTAGACTTGGGCAATCCTTTCGCCTCCACCTCCCAAAGTGCTAGGATGACAGGTGTGAGCCATCGTGCCCAGCTTGAGGCAGATCTAGAAGGTACCACAGCTGAATGCTCTTGTTCTCTGCCCTCCCTGTGACAGAGCCTATTTTGCATTATAAAGGAAGACCTGAGGTTGGGTAATTTATGACTGAAAGAGTTTTGTCTTGGCTCAAAGTTCTGCAGACTGTATAAGAAGCATGGTTCTGGTCTCTGCTTCTGGTGAGGCCTTAGGAAATGTATAGTCATGGCGGAAGGGGAAAGGGAGCCTGCGTGCCAGAGCGTGAGAGAAGAAACAAGAGAGAGGAAGGTCTCAGATTATTTTTAACGACCAGATCTAGAGTGGACTCATCACCATGGTGAGGTCATTCATAAGGGATCCACTCTCATGACCTAACACAGCCCAGTTGGCCCCACCTCCAACTTGGGGATCACATTTCACCATGAGAATTGGAAGGGCCAAATACCCATACCATATCAGGAAGTCTTGACATCTTACCCCCCATAACTGCCTCGCCAGTAAGCCTGTAAAACACAAACCCCTGTGGTTAGCCAGCTGCAACACAGAGCAAAGCAGGAGGAGAAAGAGAACCAATCTATGACTGGAACACAGATAAAGAGGGACCATTTTGAGTAATGATGTTCAATAGTGATCGCACATAATGTTCTACCTTGCTTAGATTTGGGAGCATTGACTTACAATTAAAATTGTCGAGTATCACTAGCTGAGAAGCCAACTCTTCAAAAATAACAAATTTTATGTGTAAGAATGCTCAGAACCCATTTGAGTAATTTCTTAAAGGAAGTTTTATTATGGATTACAGAATGCAAAACTAGAGTAAACCACACAGTCCCTAATCCAGCCCACTTCTTTTGTAGATGTTAAAACAGTCTCAGAACCATTAGATGAGATGCTCCAATTCATAAAACTAGTCTGTGGCAGCATCAAGTCCAACATCCAGATTTTTGGACTCCGGTGCTATCCATCAGATAATCTAAATGCTTCTAACAGAAATCTAATAATGTTAGCTTAACTTTATACACATAAGTTTTGTGACTTCTGTGTATACTATAAATACACATTAAGTAGTTTGCTTATAAAGAACAACAGCATAACAAAAACACATTAAAAATTCTCAGAATTGAGAGTAACTTGTATAAAAAGTTGTAATGTAATATCAAGTTAATAGCTACTATTGGGATTGTGATAATATTCGATTACAGCCTCCTTGAAGATTTATAAATATATGCAATGCTATGATCCCTTGCTGGATAAGCACTGTGATTTTATTACTCTTAGCTGTTATTAAATGTTGGGTTGTAAAATGTTAATCGTATAATACATTTGCTTACAAACAGTTACTCCCTCAAATGTTGCAGTTTAAATATTTAGTCCACCAAAGACAAACTACAGGATATTACTTAAAGATATCTTACCAAAACTGCCTCCATAGTGGGAATCCACCAGGGAGAATGGGGGAGGCACACCTCATCAACAAGAGTACCTGCATAATGAACATTTGTATACCTAACCCTGAATTATAACCAACATCTTTAAAATAAAAAACTTTTTATAAAAAGAGAGTTCAAAAATAAAAACAAAGAAAGAAAGAAAAACTGCCTCCAGAAGATATACAAACAATCACATGCATTATCATCTGCAAAATATGGCTAGACCTTGTGGAAATCATGATACATTACATTTGTTACAAAAGGTATACAAGGACATACAAGGTTAAAGTTACAGGACTAAAAGATTGGATCAGTGTCTTTGGAGCAGAACTATTGCAACTTTGTTTTCTTTTTTGAAGGATAACTTGCAGACCTGGCTAAGTGTAGTACTTAAGTAGTCCATGGAAACTGAAAGAAAATGACAGAAAAATATAGGCACCATGTAAGGTCCTTGAGAAACTCAATAAAAATTTTGCAAAAATGCAGCCACTGCAACTCTATGAATAAACATGTACTGAATGAAGTCTATGAAAATACTTGATAGATTTTCTTAGCAAGAGCCATGCTTAGAGGCCAGAATTAGTTTCTCTTTCAGCAAGGCTGATAAAAAGTTGAAAAAACGCAACATTTGTCTTTAAAAGTAAATTTGAATAGTAGTAATATTCAGAATAACAGTTGCTGAAATTACACCGTAAAATGTGAAATAAGATTGAAAATTCATTTTAACGCAGTTTTAAAAGTAACTTTCAAATAGCTGCTTCTATAATATGCACTTTTAACTAAGGCTCTAAAATAATCTGAATGTTAAAGATGTATTTGGTGTACCAACATACAAGTACGCTGTCATATTTTACCAAAAATATTCAGGTGATTTTGAATGTATTGCCAGCATCCAATTTTATATTTTGAAGATGATAGGTAAAATCTGAGCATCTTGTTGATTTTTACATGAAAACAAGAACATTTAATAGAAAAAATAAAAGACTTCGGTGATTTATGAGCCATGAGATTTTTTTTCCCTGAGTATTCTATCCAGGGAAAATGTAGAATATAGTTTTAAATCCCACATGGGGCTCTACACAACTTTCTTAAATATCCGGAAAATCACAGTAGTAGAGTTCCTGCAGTCCTAGTGTTTGAAAAATTAAAATGTATTTTCATTTTCCTAAGATGTCTTACTTTAAAAAAAACACTTCTTATATTTCCTTTCAGTTTATAATTTGATTTATTCCTTTTCAGATAAAGTGTGACTTTTGAGGGTTGTCACTGGATACATATTTTGTGCTTTTTGATTGACTATAAACTCTGCTGGATATGCAGGAAGGAATTACTGCTCTGTTCTATCCCTTCCCTCCTTGTCCCTTCATATGATCCCTTATGAAGAAGAGTGCCACTATGGAAGATCAGGTGATAGGGTATTTTATTTTTTGCTGTGCCCAGGGAGCTATGTCAAGTTAAATGTTACCAGATTAAGTTTTGACATGCAGATATGAAACTTCCAGATGCTCTCAGGAGATCAAGTAAGATAACCTTAAGGGCAGCTCTCTCCTGGAATTTGACACATCCTCTCCGTTTACACATTTCTGGATACCAGTGGCAGGGTGGGTGTATCAATCAGGAGAGTCTCGGTTGCAGCATAGGAATGATAATTTTAAAAATCCTAGTTTCAGTGGTTTAAACATCAATGATGTGTTTCTCACTCATGTTACATGGCCACCACACGTCGCAAGTCATCAGGGACTCATTTGTTTCCCTAACTCCACAATTCAGACTGAAGGGCAGCCACTGTCTCAGTACATGCTTCTGCCATTGTGGAAGAAAGTGTAACAAATCACGCACTAAGTCTTACGATTGCTGCCTGAAAGTGGCACATGTCTGTTTACATTTTATTGGACAAAGCAAGTCACATGATAATCCCTAGGTTAAGAAATGGGGTGGGGGGATGCACTCAGAATATGGAGCACTTCAAATATTTTGTGAACACATCTGACAACTACTATAGTCATTCTTTCACAGATTCAGTAAATGACTACTCTGGACTCTGTGACTCTGGCAACTGAAGTAGGTGGCAACATCAGAATCACTCAGAGATATATAACCAAGGCATTTAGCCACTTACAATACATGTTGGTGTATAGAATTGCTTCTACCTTTAGAGTGTCAGCCTATATGAGAATGGAGATAACGTTTAAACAGTCATGCAGCTATTACAGTCAGAGGCAGTGTTTGATCATGTCAACCGTGAAGTTTGAGGACATCTTTGATGTCCTCCAAATAGAAAGTCATTTTGTTAGTAAAAAGCAAACTGGAAGCTAGTCTTTCATTCAAAAGAATTTTAGACAGAATCCAACCCACTTCCTTAGGTCAAGCAGAAAACAGAAGCAGTAGTCAGAAAGTGTTCACAACAAAGGGTCAGAAAGCAGGAACGGTCCACATAATCAGGTGAAAAGGTTATTCCTAGCTAATGGGCAATTGACAGAAAGCATTTCACAGAACTGGTGAGATTGATCAGTTTTGATAGACATTTGATGGCATTAGTTACTGCTGAGAGTAGGATTATGGATGGTTATTTAATTTTTTCTTTATATCTTTCCATATTTTTCAAGTATCCTAAAATTAAAATGCATTTTCTTAGGAAGTGAAATAACTAATTGATGAGCCCTCTTATTGAAAATTTTTAGTGCCTCTTAAAGGTTTCAACATAAGGAAATGACAATTTAAGTACAAAATGACTTGGGAATTGCTGGGGTTTGAATGTGTCTCCTAAAGGTCACATATTGGAAACTTGATCCCCAATGTGTCTGTGTTGGGAGGTAGGACTTTTAAGAGGTGTTTAGACCACGAAGGCTTTGCCTCATGCATGGATTAATGCTGTTATTGTGAAAGCGGGTTCATTATCGCAGAAGTGGCTTTATGGAAAGACACATTTGGCCTCTTTTATCTCTGTCTTTTCCTTGCCCTTCTACCACATGGTGATGCAACAAGAAGACCCTTACCAGATACCAGCCCCTCAATCTTAGACATTCCAGCCTCTAGACCTCTGAGTCAATAAATGCATTTTGATATAGCAGTACAAAACAAGCTGAGACAGAAAATTGGTAACAGAGAAGTAGGGTGTTGCATTAACAAATACCTGAAAATATGAAAACAATTTTGGAACTGGGTGATTGGTAGAGGCTGGAACTAGAAAATGCCTGTATTTCTGTGAATAGAACTTTAAGGACAATTCTGGAGAAAGATCAGAAGAGAAAAACTCTAGAGGCTTTATGGAGCTTCTTAGAGATTACTTAAGTGGTCAGAATGTTGGAAGAGATATGAACAGTACAGTCATTCTTATGAAATTTCAGACAGAAATGGGGTCTATCTTATTGGAAGCTAGAGTAAAGGTCATCCTGGTTACAAAATGGGAAAGAACCTGGGTGAATAGTATTCATATCCTAAGGCTTTATGGAAGGCAGAATTTAAAAGCAATTGAACTAGGATATTAGGCAGAAGCAAATTCTAAGCAAAATATTGAAGGGATTGTGTGGTTTTTTTAAACTAGCTACAGTAAAATGAGAGAGGATAGAAATTATTTAAAGATAGAATTCATCATTAAGAGGAAAGTAGAATGCAAAAAACCTGGAAAAATTTCAGCCTGGCTATGTAAAGAACAAAAAAACATACAAGGGGCAGCAAGCAATCCTTTGATTAAGTGATTAAGATGGATAGAAGGAAGCCAGATTGTATACATCCAGACAATGGGAGAAAGACACCAAAGTCATTTTAGAGATCTTTAAGGCTGTCCCTTACATCAAAGGCCCAGAACTCTAGGAGGACAGAATGCTTTCAAGCAATGGGTCCTGGGTGCCCTGGTTGGGTTCACTGCCCAGAGTTGCCTCAGGACTCTACTTCCTGAATTGTGGCACAGTGCTTCTTCTTCTTCTTCTTCTTTTTTTTTTTTTTTTTTTTTTGAGTTGGAGTCTCACTCCGTCGCCCAGATTGGAGTGCAGTGGTACACTGCCGGCCACTGCAGCCGGCCACCGCAGCCTCGACCCGCTGGGCTCCGTCGATCCTTCCGCCTCAGCCTTCCAAGTAGCCGGAATTACAGGCGCTGCGCAACCACGCCTGGCTCATTTTTGATTTATTATAGAGATGAGCTCTCGCCAAGTTGCCCGAGTGGGTCTCGAACTGGTGGGCTCAGGCAATCCACTCACCTCGGCCTCCCAAAGCGCTGGGATTACAGGCTGAGCCACTGAGCCCGACCTGGCACAGTGCTTCTTGACTTCCCCAGCAGTAGCTCAAGCAGGCACAGATCTGGCTCACTCCATAGCTTTGGAAAGCATAAGCTGTAAATCTCGGTGGTGTTTACAATGCGCTAATTCCGCAGGCATGTAGACTGCAAGAGCTGAGGGACATGGCTTCCTCCACTTAAATTTCAAAGAATGTTGTTTACAATGGGGGCCTAGACAGAAACTTGTTGCAAAGGTAGAGCCACTGCAGAGAGCCCTCACTAGGGCAATGCCAATCAGAACTGTGTGGCCGGAGCGACCACGGAGAGCCTGCACAAGGGCATTGCTTAGTGGAGTATATGGGTAAGATCAACTCCAAAACCCCAGAGCTGTAGAGCTACCAATATGTATATGTCAACCTGGGAGAAACTACAGGCACCCATTCCCAAACCGTGAGAGGTCCTATGTGAGCTGCAATCAGCAAAGCCATAGAGGCAGGGCTGCCCCAGGCCTTGGAGCCCAACCCCCCAGTGTGTCCAGAGGGTGACACATGGAGTCAAGGAAGATTATTCTAGAGCCTTAGGATTTAATGTTGGCCGGGTTCAGTGGCTCAGCCTGTAATCCCAGCACTTTGGGAGGCTGAGGCGAGTGGACTATCTGAGCCCACCCACGGGTTTGAGATCAGCCGGGGCAACTTGGCAAGACCTCGTCTCTACAATAAATCAAAAATTAGCTGGGTATGATAGTGTGCGCCTGTAGTTCTGGCTACTTGGAAGGCTGAGGCAGAAGGATCCCTGGAGCCCAGTAGGTTGACGCTGGGATGGCTGTGAGTATGCCACTGCACTCCAGCCTGGACAACAGAGTGAGACTCCAACTCAAAAAAAACCAAAAAAGATTTAATGCTTATCCTGTTGGGTTTGAGGTTTACTTGATTTACTTGGGACCAATTAGTTCTTTTTTTTTCTTCCTTTTGGGATGAGTATGTCTATCCTATGCCTGTCTCACCATTGTACAGTAGTTCCCTCTAATCCTGTTTTGCTCTCTGCAGTTTCTGTTACTCATGGTTCAAAAACACACATGCATGAGAGAGACCACATTCGCAAAACTTTTATTACAGTATATTGTTACAATTATTTTATTTTAATAGTCATTACTATTTGTTTCTTCATATATGTAATTTGTAAATGAAACTTTATCGTAGGTATGCTTGTATAAGAAAAAGCTTATGTAAGTTTGGTATTATCTGAGGTTTAGGAATCCACTGGAAATATTGGAACATGTCCTTCATGGATAAGAGGGGAGTGCTATACTTTGCAAGTAGATAATTTGTTTTGAGTACACAGGCTCATAACTAGAGGAGAATATGCCTTAAGGTGCATTGTACTTGAATTTCATCCATGTAATTTAGATGAGACTTTGGACTTTTGAGTTGATGCTGGAATGAGTTAAGACTTTGGCGCTACTGGAATGGAGTGAATGTATTTTGCAGGTGGGAAGGACATGTATTTTGGCAACCAGAGGAGGTATGCTATGGTTTGAATGTGTCTTCCAAAGTTTATGTGTTGACAACTTGATTCCTTAATGCAGCAGTGGGGAAGGTGAGACCTTTAAAGGTGATTAGACCATAAGGGCTCTGTCTCATGAATAGATTAATGCCATTAACAAGAGAGTGAGTTTGTTATCATGGGAGTGGATTCCTTCTAAAAAGTCAGATTTGGTCTCCCTTTATCACTCTCTCTTGCCTCTTTTTGCCCTTCTGCCATGAGATGGTGTAGCAAGAAAACTCTCACTTAATATTGACCCCTCAATCTTGGACTTCCCAGTCTCCAAGACCATGAGTAAATTATGCCCATTAGAAATTATCCAGTCTGTGGCATTTTTTTATAGCAGCACAAAATGGACTAAGTCAAGCATGTAGAATCTGTAGAATGTGGAGAGAGATAGAGATTGAGAGAAACAGAAAGACAGAGTCAGAATTTCTTAATGCAAACAAAATTTTTACAGAATCCCTTAGTGGAGTGAGATAAGATGTCATATGAGACCTCTGTCCTATATTAATTGTGGTAGTCTGTAGACATTTACATTTCTATTAACAGTATAGAAAAATATCTATAATTCTAAATCCATAAAATTGGACTCATCATTTATGATCATCATCTTCCATAAAAGCATAAATTAACAAATCTCATCAAGGTATTTTTGCATGTTTTGTTTGGATCCATTGGACTTTGATGTGCACTTGTAGCCAAAGTTTACAGTTCATAATATGACAAAGAGAAAGACAGAGATCCAAGCCCTGCCTTTTGGCAGTGTCCTTTGGAAATGGCTGTGAATCCATGAAAGGGGTAGTTCTTAAACATAGAAGCTCATAGCATTAGCAAAGAGTTCTTTGCTCAAGCTTGACCTTGAGAGCAGCAGAACAGCCTCTCTTCAAGAGGCTGTGCAGCATGATAGTAAAGACACCAGTAATCAAAGTAAGTGCTAAAGATGATCCCTTCCCCTACTCTATGGATACTGCATAAGCCTCCGTAGTCCTGATGTGTCTCAAGAGAGGAGAGTCCTTGCCCAAAATATATATGAGTTTAAATTTTCTTACTAGGCAGGAAGATCTTAGCAATAGATTTTACTCAATAAATGGAAATGTAATATTCCTTGATTTAATGAAGTAAGATTCTACCTGATTTTTTTGTCTAGATATTCATGTATTCACTCTTTCAAAAATACTTATTGAGTACTTACTATGTATTAGGCATGCCATTTGGTGTTGTCTATTATGCTGTCATGTACTGCATAATGTGTTGGTCAACAACAGACCACATATATGATGGTGGTCCTACAAGATGATAATACCTTCTATATACAAATACTTACCATTGTGTTACACTGTCTACCATAATCTGTACTGTAATGTGCTATACAGTTTGTAGCCTAGAAGTAATAGGCTATACCACATAGCCTAGGCGTGTAGTAGGCTAGACCATGCAGGTTCATGTAAGTACTGTTCATTCTATGATGTAGCACAATCATGAAATCATCTAACAGTGCATTTTTCAGAATGTATACCATCATTAAGGCGTGCATGACTGTCATTGTAAACAAACCAGCCAAGTCCCCTGCTTTCATGGAGCTTAAAGTTAATGGGAGGAAAATAAGTAACAAGTAAATAGTTGATATTGGTTCTTTGAAGGAAAAGAAGAGGGAGTTAAGAAGGAGGACCACTTTAGAATAGGAGGTGGCCCTCATGGATATTTAAGAGACACAATGGCACCAATGATATAGATTGAGGGGGAAAGATACACAAGTAGAAGCAAGAGCCACGAGACAGGAAAAAGTTTGGTACACTGAAGACCTTAGCAGAAGCCCGTGTGAGTAGAGATCAGTAAACAAGAGACACAGTGGCATGAGATGTGTTTGGAGACTAGGCAGAGTCTGAATTTTTCAGGGGCTTGCAAATCATGCTAAATATTGTGATCTTTATTTTAAATACAACAGGAAGCTTCTGAAGAATTTTAAGCAGACAAGTTATGTGATTATTCTGATTGTGGTGAGAATGAAATGGGAAAAAGTTTAAGAGGACATTTGAATTGGCCTTTTAGTGGTACAGGTTTGTATACTGTGGCAGTGATCTAATCAAGAGGTGATAATGGCTTGGCCTAGGGTAGTAACCAGGCAGATAGAAACATATTCTGTAGAGATAAATTTGACTAGGGTTGATGATGACTTATACTAGAATTGGGCAAGTTGGTTGGGAGGAAAATGACATCCATATTTTTTACTTAGTCAATTATACTGTCCTTCTTTGCAGGTTGTTCAATGACTCTGTCATTGATGAAGAGTTAGATCAGGATAGAAATTGGAATGCTCAAGGGCAGAGAAAGAGATTTGGTCTGAAACATGTTAAGTCTGAGATTCTTGTAAGACTTTATGTTCAAACATCAAGATGACATTTAGACATACTAGCCCAGAGCACAACCAAGATTCTGACTAGAAATCTAAAACTGAGAGCCTTGGCATAATTGTGATATTTACAGCTGAAAATGTAGATGAGATTACTTAGAAAGGAAGTATACAAGGAGGAGAAAAACGAGTATATATGGAATGTCAACAAATCACATGCAAACCTATCTACAATCTAATTTCTACATCTCTTTCTGGGGAAAGAGAATACAATTTTAGGATCTGTTATAATTCATTTTAATATAATTCTGGTAAATTAAATAAGAAAAAATATAACAAAGTAGAAGAGGACAATCTATATTGATCAAAACCAAAAAGTTTACTTAATCGCAAATGCTTCATTTTCCATGAAAATGTGTCATATCAGTGTTATTACTAAATTCTAAAACACTTTTTTAGGAATCAGTGCATTTAAGAAGTTATTTCCAGTGAGACCTCATTTCTATAATAAATCAAACAATTATCCAAGTGTGGTGGCGTGCAGCTCTATTTCCAGTTACTTGGAAGGTTGAAGTAGAAGGATTGCCTGAATCCAGCAGGTTGAGACTGCAGTGGTCATGAGCACGCCATTGCACTCCAGCAGTGAGACTCCAACTCAAAAAAAAAAAAAAAAAAAGAAGCAATTTGATTAATTGACACACTGGGGAGTAAATGATATTTTACCATGCTAATCAACACAATTTGATTATTATGTTCTTGTGCATTGTTAAATAAAATGTTAAATTAAAATTTTTCTTTTCAGATTAAAAATGATGGCTGTATTTTCTGGCTCTGTAAGGTTATTAAGCTGCAAGAAAGATTTTGCATTCAGAGTATAAGCAAATAAAATGTTGTAAGAGAATTCCTCAGGCCAAAAGAGTTTATTTAGAAGTTAAAGTATTACTGCTGAACATAAACACTATTATGTTAATTACTATCTTCAAGTATTTAGTATCAATAAAAATGTTTTCAACTTTCTCAAGAGTACTTCCAGATAGAGCACTACATCTAATTTCAAGGACGTATTAGGCAGATAATTTTAGATGCTTTCAAACATTTCCAGTCAAAAAAATCTCATAGGTTAGAAAACCTACTACTACATTTGTCCTATTAAAATCCAATTATGCACAGAGAAAAGGCAAAGAAAAACAATAAATTGGGGAACAACATATTCAGCATACTACACATATATTACAAATAGGTTTAAATACCACATATTAGTTAAAGCTTCCAAGATTTTTTTCTTGGGTATCCGAAGAAACGCATGCAGCAAAAGCTAAACAAAACAAAACAAAATTTGGAGTTTTAAAAAATGGATTCTGATGCATGAAAATACAAAATGCAGCATCATCTCAACTTGTAAGTTTTCTGTACCATCACCTTCTCTTATTATAATACATATTTAACTTAACGGACACCTAACCCAAGGCTAGAAATATAAAGGGCTTGTATGTGTTGTAAACATTCTCAAGTTAAATCTCTGCAAAAGTTCAAAAAATGAACTCAGAATATATGAGTGTGAACAAATATTTCTAAAAGTAGTGAATTTGGGTGGATCATTTCAGTTAGAATTTTTCTTGAACTAGTTTATCTTTTATTTTTTAAAGCAAGATTTATTGAGAGGACAGAAGATCTCCCAGAGCGGGAGGGGACCCCAGGGGGTTGTCCCAACTGGCTTATCTTTTAAACCAATGGAAACAGTAACCAAAGTGACAAAATTAAGACAACGTGCAGGCCATTAGACCCTGTGTTTGAAGGTATACTGCAATTAAAGAAAGAGGCAAGAGATTTTCATTTGAAAAATGTCACTTTAATTTTTAAAATAAGATTAAATGTCAAAGACATACTGCTGGGGTTGTGTCCTAGAAAACCACAACCTCAGACTTTACACCTAGATTCAAACAAAGGCCTAGTCAGATGTCTCAGCACAAAAGATGCATGTGTTAAGGTTCTGGGTCAGGTCTTCCTTATTCCTGCCTAGCCCGTTGCAGCTGCTTCCTAAGGAGCTCTTCCTGGGAACTGTGCTTCTTTGAGAACTTCCTCCTGATCAAACCTCTTGAACTTTCTAATCCTGCCTCTTTGTTTAATCAGGTTAGCTCAGCTGGGAATGATCATGTCCTAAATCTTTACTTATTGAAATCCTATTTGGCCTTCAAAGTTCTGCACACAAAGAATAAATGTCCCATATTCTCCACCGTTAGAAATAATTTTCCTGGCGCTTTCATGTGTAACATTTTCCTCAACAGCAGCAGTATTTGTCAGACACCCACTTTGCGGCAGGCACTGTGCTAACTGCAAGTGTTAAGTTCCTTTTCTGATTGCCAGCCATTCCCTTCCATAGTCATCTGTTCTACAGGATCATAAATTCCCTCCAGGCGGAAACTGAGCTTTATCTTTTAGCTTTATCAGAGTCCCTAGCCTCACACAAAACAGAGTGTTAGTAAACAGTGGTTGAACATGTGGGCTGCCTCTTTTCATCCTTTTTTTATAATTAACATATAAAGCATCAAGCACTCATCCAGAATGGACAATTCGGTAAGCACTGAAAACTATATATTTTTTTTTTTTTTTTTTTTTTTTTTTTTTTTTTTTTTTTTTTTT
>NW_007249814.1:524897-542927 GCF_000164805.1 Carlito syrichta | reverse complement strand
GGATTTTTTTGATTTATTGTAGAGATGAGGTCTCGCTGCCCAGGCGGGTCTCGAACCTACGGTCTCAGGCAATCCACTTACCTCAGCCTCCCAAAGGCGTGGGATTACAGGCTGAGCCACCGAGCCCGGCTTGAAAACTATTTTGACTGCAGTTTATTCGTTCCTGGCTGGATACTTTAAAGCAGGAGAATAACATGGCTCTGTTTGCTACAGTTGGCAGCTGGTTGGGTACCTTCAGCTGATGCAGGGAATGATGGCAACTTGGGGTTTAGATTTGATTCTAACTGAAATTGAGGTGGTGACAGCTGACAGAGCTCACCCATAAGATGGGTCTGGACATTGGACACAGGGGAAAGAATGGATTCACCTTCCTTGGAGGGAGAAGGGACCTCAATGGCAAGAAAAACTGATTTGGGAACTCCTCACTATGGCATTCAGGGCCTGTAATGATTTAATGATTGGGCCCCTGTTTCTCTCTCTAGCTCTTGGTGCCCTTTGTGTGTGTGTGTGCGTTTTAAGCTCTAACCATGATGAACAATAAATAGTATTTGCTTTCCTCTGAGTAAAGCAAGCTGTCTCATATCAGGGATTTGGAAATAATGCTTTTTCTCAGCCCGGTGAGCCCTCCACCCATCTCTCATTTCTCCATATCCTCTCTCATCTAGGAATGTTAATATTTAGACAGATCTAATCAGCTTAAATGTTACCTCTTCCATGTCCTTTGAAAGTAATTAGGTCCCAGAGCACCCTGTCCTTCCTCCTATCAACAGTTATCACATTGCATTGTTCTTATATTGAACTTCTCTCTCGGTCCTAGACTGTCAACACCTAAGCTATTGATCATTGTGACAATTAACTTTATGTGTCAATTTGGCTAGGCACAGTACCCAGGTATTTGATCAAACATTATCCTAGATGTTTCTGTGAAGGTTTGGGGGGGGTGGTTTGTGATAAACATTTAGATCAGGAGACTCTGTGTTAAGCAGATTACCCTTCATAATGTGAGTGGGCTTCATCCACAGTTGAAACTTTAATTAAAAAGGATAACTAATTTCTCCAGAGGAAAAGGGAATTCTGCCAGTAGATTACCTTCAAAATTGAACTGCAACTCTTCCTTGGGTCTCCAGCCTGCCAGTCAACCCTGCAGATTTTGGACTTGCTAGCCTCCATGATCATGTGAGCCAATTCCTTAAAATAAATTTATTTTCTCTCTTCCCTCCCTTCCTCCCTCTCTTCCTCCTCCCTCCCTTCCTTACTACTCCCCATCCCCATCTCCATCTCCATCGCTATCTCATCTCTATCTCAGTTTTGTTTCTCTAAAGAACCCTGACTAATATAGTCATCATCAGATTTAGCACTGAGCTTAGTGCCTGGAATGTAGAGCAGATCACATAGAATTTGATTAGGTTGAATTAGACTAAATCAATCTGACTTGCAAGAAAGAAAACCAGTGCAGACATAATGTCAAGACTCCCCTCTTAAGAAAGAGGAACCTGTACAGACCAAGCCACTATAAGCAATTATTTGTTTCGCTAGCCTGAGCATTTCTTTCTTCTGATCCAGTGAAGGGAACAGAAGAAATGAAGGTTCATGCAGTTCCCCAATGTTAATACTTCAGTTTTTGACCTACATATAATTGGCACTCAATGTGGTGGTAAAATCTACTTTCTTTTACCAATCACAAACTGTGGTTGTTCAACAGTCTTAAATGCAGAATGCTTATAATCTGGCACAGAAAGGAAGGTGCCTGGCTCAGCCCTGTGGGATCATCCTAGGTTTCTCTAGTCATTAGAAAAGAGACACCTAGAAAAAAACTCAGTGCCTCTGTCTTCCAACATCTTCATCATGATAATTTAAAACTCATCACAAAACCAGGAATGATCACAATTTTTGACTTTGACAAAATTCTTAAGAGTATTGGACAGGTTCTTCAGTATCCAAAGTGAATAAGGAGATGGTTAGATAAAATGATCTCATAGAAGACTTTTATGTTAAATATTAAAGTCAAACGTCTCATATAGAGCAGCCTGGGAATTTACTAACTCATGGAAATGCTTGGATTGGCCTGGATGAACAATTCTGGCTAGAGTTTAGGATTTAGTATAGTGAGCTTGTCACTCTTGAAGGAAGTAACTTGGCTTTTGTCTGCCATGGAAAAAAAAGGGGGTGGGAGGAGCCACTGAGCCCAGATTTTAACTCCCTTTTTTAAATGAAACTGATTTTTCCAGCTCTTCACTAACTTTGCTATCTCTCCTGCTTTCCCTCAAAAAGAAAAAAGTGAAATAGAACCAGCAGAAAATAACAGACAAACAAAGCCGTTGGTACCAGGAAATAAGAGATGAAAGCGTAAGAAACAGGGAACCTTGCATAACACAAACTGCATAATCCCTTCCAATCCAAAATTAACATCATTTTTTTTTCTAATAAATGGTTTCTAAATGTTAATGTCTTTCAGTTTCTTTTTGTGTTATTTGGAAATAGTTTCCCTAAAGTCTTATAAATACGTAAATACAATTTGTTTTTCCCAAACAAATAAAAGGCATAGTGACATGTTTCCTATGCATACTTATTTTTGTTGCAGGTATGCTAAAGCATATTTTCAACATGATCTGCCTAGCGTGTCAAAAAATAGGTCAGTCTCTCTAATGTTATGTAAGGTCCTAAACCAGTTAACCATGTGTTGTCCAATAAACAAAACAAAGTAGTTTATCAAAAACTACTTTCCTACTTCAATTGGAATACTTCACTACTTTCTTCATTCTCTTTGGATACTAAAGAACCTGTCCAATACTCTAAGAATTCTGTCAAAGTCTAAAATCATCACAATTCCAAAAAGTAGTTCTTTGATTTTTCTGAAAACCAAAAATACAAGTAGCATATTTTGTATTAGCTTTAATTTCCCATGCATTCCTTCAACTTCATAGTTATTTATAGATCTTTTCCCAGAATAATTTGTAGTTTAAATGGATAAAGTTGATACCTATGGGAAATATCTTTCACTGTGAGATCTTTTCCTTGTTTTTCTTCATCTATTTGAATAAAAAAAAGGATATGACTAAATAATGCAGATAGCATGTGAGTGGGAAGCTATGATCCTCCACCACAGAAATGATTTTTCACAGTGTTTTATAACTCAGATTATACTTTTGCATGCGCTACTACAATCAGCACCAATCTTTAGTGACGGTCAAGTAAAGAATTTCCCTTACTAAGAAAAAAAAAGCTCAAGAAATAAACAGCAACATATTTCAAATCACCAAGAATTATGTAAAAAAGAGCTCAGAAAGAAAAATATTCTGATGGAAAGCGATGATAAAAATGGTCCGCCCTCTAGCCTTAAGAAACTTTTTTTGTTGTTGTTCTTTCAGTTGGACTCTCGCCTGGCTTTCAAGATGGGAGGTGGGAAAGTTACATAGAAGTTTTAGAAACAACTCTTCTTTCCTATCCTTATGGCCTTGTTTCTTTTGGCATTACTTAGAATAACCTTGTCAAAAAAAGCTGTGCAATTAAATTCTAAAGAAGAAAAGGAAAAAAGTTTCCACATTCCCACAGCACATTTCCAAAGCTGTGCCAAAGGACCAGAATAAAACTATACAACAACAAATGATCTTTGCAGAGTCCCTTACCCCATCCGAATTGCCCACTAGCTTCTGATGTGTCAACACAGCTTTGCAAGAAACATTACTGATGCTCTCTCCTTTTCAGTCACATTGTCTCAAGACTTTTGATGTGGCCTTTACCTCTCTCTCTTGCCTCCTTTTGGAATTGCTTGTTCACTTTTGGTGCCATGAGCCCTCTTGCTCCAAGGTCCTGAAAAAGATCACCTGAGATGCTCTTTCCTCTCCTCCCACTCTGCTTTAGCCTAGTGAACCCCTTCTCATCTTTTAGATATGAGGCAAAAATGCCCAGTTCCTCAGAGAGAACTTTATACTATATACCCATAGCCTACACACTGAGTTCCCTTTGGTATGGATCTTATAGGCCATACAGGAATTGCTGGAAGTTTGGATCCTTGTCCCCTTCGAACTCCGTGTTGAAATGTAATCCCCAGTGTTATAGGCGGGGTCTGGGGAGAGGTGTTGGGATAAATCCTACCTGAATGGCTTGGTGCCCTCCCCATGGTAATGAGCAAGTTCTCACTGTATTCGCTCCCAAGAGAACTAAAAGAATAAAGAGGCTGGCACCTTCCAGCCCCCTCTCTCATGCTTCTTTCCTCTTGCCATTTGATGCCTGCTCCTTTTCATTGGTTGCCATGATCGTAAACTTCCTGAGGTCTCACCAGAAACAGATACTAGCACTGTGCTTTTTATACAGTCTAAGAACTATAAGCCAAATAAACCTCTTTTCCTTAAAAATTACCCAGCTTTAGATATTTCTTTACAGCAATGCAAAATAGAGTAAGATGGCAGTCCCATACACTAGCCATGATTTTGATTTCCAGGGTTTCAGTTAACTGAGGTCAACTGCCATGTAAAATATGTGTGGAAAATACCAAAAATAAGTGATTGATAAGTTTTAAATTGCATGCCTTTCTGAGTAGCATACTAAAATATTGCACTGTCTCACCACATCCCACCTAGGATGAGAATTATCCTTTTGTCTAGAGTATCCACACTGTCAACACCACCTACTCCTTAGTCACTTAGCAACACTCTTGTTTATTAAACCAATTGTCGAAGTATCACAGTGCTTGTGTTCTGGGTGGAGTGCAGAGTTGTGGTGAGCTATAGCCATGCCCTGCACGCCAACTTTTTTTTACTTAATAATGGCCCCAAAGTGCAAGAGCAGTGATGCTCATAATTTGGGTACATCAAAAGGAAGCTGTAAAGTTCATCCTTTAAGTGAAAACCTGAAAGTCCCAACTTAAGGAGACAAAAGTCATACACTGAGGTTGCTGAAGTCTACAGTAAGAGCAAACCTTTTATCAGTGAAATTGTGAAGAAGGACAAAGAAATGCGTGTTGGCTTTGCTGAGGCACCTCAACTGCAAGAGTTATGTGCATGACAAGTGCTTGGTTAAGATGGAAAAGGCATTACATTTGTGGATGGATGACATGAACAGAAACGTGTTCCACTTGATGACAATCAGGTTTAGTATTATCCCTGGTTTCAGGCATCTACTGAGTGTCTTGGAACGTATCCCCAAAGGTCTACTGCATAGCTTTCCAATCTGGTACTTAACAAAGCTTCTAATTATATATTTGCTGATGAAATATTTGGTTAATGAATTTTTCCTCTGCTAAACTGTAAGATCTGTAAAGATATCTATTCTATAAATTCATGTCTAGTTTCTCATCACCATATCCATAAAACCTGATAAGTCTGTGTTAAATAAATGCATGGATGGTTAGAGAAATGAGAGAAGAATAGATGCTCACTTTTCTGGCAGATGTGTTCTCTAGTTCCAGCTATGTGAAAGTATCATGATACTGTAGGACAACATTGCCAGCAGAAACATGAGTTATAATGTCATTGATAACATTTTAGTAGCCACATTAAATAAAGAAGAAGAAATAGGTGAAATTGATTTTAATATTCTATTTTAATTAGCCTAGCAGATTTAAAAGATTATAATTTTATCACATAATTCACAAAAAATTTTAATGAGCAATTTAGTTTTTCTAATATTAAATCTTTAAAATTTATGTGTGTGTCACAGTTCCAGTATATCAAATTTGGACTAGCCATGTTCCAAATTCTCAGTAGCTACATGGCCTTGCAAAGTTTGAGAGCCCAGTGAAGCAGAGCTGCCAGGAGTTTATGGACATAAAGAAAAATTCTGAGTTGGGTACAGTGGCTCATGCCTGTAAACCCAGAACTTTGGGAGGCTGGGGAGAGAGGATCATTTGAGGCCAGGAGTTCAAGACCAACCTAGGTAGCACAGAGGGACTTCAACTCTTAAAAATTTAGCCGGCTGTGGTGGTGATAGCACAGACAAGAAGCAGAAGAAATAGGAGAACTCAGGGTAGCATCCTTAGCTGTTCCTAAGTTCATGCATGGCTTTTAGTGGTCATCCTGAACAGGCTGAGAGGAATTCAAGGTTGGTTAGAAAGCCCAACTTTTCTTGATAAAATCTGAATTCAGCATACTATTTGTTTTTTGTTGTTGTTGTTGCTGTTTTTTTGAGTTGGAGTCTCACTCTGTCACCCAGACTGGAGTGCAGTGGCTGCTCCCGACCACCGCAGCCTCAACCTGCTGGGCTCTGGCGATCCTTCCGCCTCAGCCTTCCAAGTAGCCAGAATTACAGGCGTGTGCTACCACACCTGGCTAAATTTTTGATTTATTGTAGAGATGAGGTCTCGCCTGCCCAGGCGGGTCTCGAACCCGTGGGCTCAGGCAATCCACTCACCTCAGCTTCCCAAAGGCGCGGGATTACCGGCTGAGCCACCGAGCCCGACCCTGCATACTATTTGTTAACGTTATTTTCTTCCTAAGTTAATATGCTGGGCAAGAAGTGTAGTATTTGGATAATTCACCTATTTTCAATCCAACCATATCTAAATGTCAATATCTGATTTAACAGTAGCTGTTTCTAAAGATAAACTGTGCCTAGATCCTCATTTGTAGAAGAGGGAGAACTGTACCTAGCTGAATGGCTACATGAATATTATATGAGATAATGCCATGCTTCCCTAACATATTATACACACCTTGGCTTGTCTGAAACCGTACCAGTTTTAGCACTGAAAGTCCCATTACCTGAGACAAGTTGGGATGGTTGGTTATCTTACTATATGTGATACCATTTTATGGGAATCTTTTAAATTTTAATAATTACATATACTTATGAGTTACGTATTTTAAAATGAGGTCATATACATAAAACATGCCAGCACTTATTATGTAAATTTGGGCTAAAGTGGGTAGGCCCGTGGGCATCCAATGTAGACAGACAGCAGGAACTACAGGCAGTGTTTGGACGTACCTGTAAATATTTCAGACCTTCAGAAAATGAACTTTTGGAATAACTCTTCAGAAGTATGAATGATCAATACAATGTGTGCCACTAGGGAAGATTTTCATGTACTCAATTTCCATTCACATTACTATAATATGGTTTTTCTTCTTCTTAAAAAAAACAATCTAGAAAAACATTAGTTTCAGTGGCAAAAATTGTCATGATAGTAGATTAGAGACTAGGTTTGGGAAGTATTGAGAACATGTCTATATAAAGCATCTTTCACAAGACCTGGCCTACAACAGATGCTCTACAAGTGTTTTGTTCTGTTTTTGTTTCCTCTGTCTTTGTTATTTGTAAGGGAACTTCATAGAAAAAGACATTGGAATCAGACAAGTTAATTAAGGTTTGAATCCAAGCACTGCGAATGACTCACTGGTAGACTCTAAGCATGTTATATAGCCTTTCCTGGTCTCTACATAATGGATAATAGAACTCACCTCAAATTATCATGAGTCAATGAGACAATTGGTATAAACAAAATATACAAAATAGGTATTTGGCAAAGATTAGTCCCATCTTTCTTAATTTTCAAAGGTCCAATTAAATAGAAGACTCTGTTGTATTCTTAAATTTTCTCCATTCTCTCTAATACAGAGAAAATATTACATTTATTTTAGTTTCTTCCTCCAGACATCTTTAAGCATTTACTGATGTATAATAGCAGCTAGGACTGCTAGAACAAATCAAAACTAAACAAATAAAATATATGATGTGAAGCCCAATACAATTATAACAGGTATAATCTTGAGACAAAGTAATATGTTCTAGTGTCTATAAAAAAACATATAGATATAGGTATTTTGAGTCAATACATTTTTCCAGTGATTCTAGAAGAGTCATATTTTCTTGTCTTCTATGCCTCTGAGAAATTGTTTTACACAGAACAGGGCATGTTTATATTTTCTTTTTTTCTTGAGAAAAGAAGAGAGAAAAGAAAAGAAAAAAGAAAAGAAAAGAAAAAGAAGAAAAGACAAAAGAGGTGGAAAGGAAAAGGGGAGGAGGAGGGAGAAGAGGAAGAAGGCAGCAGTTAATATTAAGCGGCTTCCATGTAACAGGTACTGTGCTCATACTTAACATAAAACATTTTGAGCTATTATGATTGCATTCAGTTCAAGGGTATATCGAATCAAGGATATGAGTATGCATCTGCTCTTAGAAGTTAAAAAAAAAGATAAGGATGGTCCCCAAGCATTTGTAAGACTGTCTAATTATTTAGTTGCAAACTCTTCTGTCTCTAAATATCTTAAAACATATTTTTGCTTTGTGTCTCAAGGGTCTGTTATTTTTAACTTTCTGGTAATAGCAGTCTTATAAAAACAGTTCTCTTTATGGGTATTAAACACTTCTGAAATTAATGTTAAAACCATTGCTAGCCAGGTTCGGTGGCTCAGCCTGTAATCCCGCGCCTTTGGGAGGCTGAGGTGAGTGGATTGCCTGAGCCCACAGGTTCGAGATCCGCCTGGGCAACTTGGCGAGACCTCATCTCTACAATAAATCAAAAAATTAACCGGGTGTGGTAGTGCACGCCTGTAGTTCCAGCTACTTCGAAGGCTGAGGCGGAAGGATCGCCGGAGCCCAGCAGGTCAAGGCTGCGGTGGCCGGGAGTAGCCACTGCACTCTAGTCTGGGTGACAGAGTGAGACTTCAACTCAAAAACAACAACAAAAAACAAAAACAAAAAACCACTATTGCTTATAGTATAAATAGAAAACAGGTAATCTCATGTATTTTTTAAATTATAAAATAAAACTAATTTACTTCTCACATTTGCTTACTGCTGTCACTAAAAAATAAAATAAAAGTCTCATATTTCTATTTTAGTAGGATATGTCTTTTTTTTCCATTTTTTCTCCCAACATTTATTATAAAAATTCCCAACATACAGAAAAGCTGAAAGAATTGTACAGTAAACATGCACATCCCTAGCACCTGGACCCTACAATTGTTAACAGCTTGCTATATTGGCTTGAGCACAGGATATGTATTTTTCAAGAAGGATTTTTGGATCCCTTGGTCAGACTCTGTCTAGGACTGAATTTCCAGGAGAATTAAGTCCTGATGTTCTAAGATTTTCTACCACATGGGATGAATTAACTTATTGTCTATGCATCTAGAATGGTCCAAGCTATGTGTCACCCCTGGAAGAATGGAAAATAGCCACTCAAACATTTTTCTGTGGCACTTAATTCTCTTACAGAATGCCCATTGAGAAAGGCTTTTCAATTGAGGAAGGTTTTTTAAAAATAAAATCATGCTTTGCCAAACCATGTTGCCAGTAAATAAGGGATGAATGCAGTAAAAGTAGATGTTAATTAATATAGAATTGATATGAACTGAGGAAGTAGAAATCTAAAATATTTACTGTAATATTGGAGGACTTCTTTTCTCCCAAGGGCACTAAATCATAAGAGAAAAAAAGTAAAAATTTTAAAAATTGCTTAGAGAATAATTTCAGTGGCTTTTAGAAGAAATACAAAAATGTATGGTTATATTACTAGGGCTTTTAAAAAATTTCTTAAGGCAATTATAAACAATAGTTAAACTAAAGAATAAGTAAAAAGCAATAATGAACAAGCAACAGTATAACAATCAAATATCAGATTCAGTGTATGGCTGACCAAAAAGAGAAAAAAGAGAAGAAAGTCCCCCACAAATTCCTATATATCCAAGCTCTAATTTCTACCCGCTCTTCTTACTATTGAGCAAAAACTGTCGCCATTTAAGCACTAGGTTTATAAAGTGTAATCTAAGGCCATATTGCATGTCAATTTTATTCACACATCCCCCACTAAGAATCACCTCTCAGCAACCTCATTCTGGTAATCTGTCAGACTTTACTCAGCATAAGACCCAACTACGTGTATGATTGGCCAAAAAGACATGAGAAATTTACTGAAAGAAATAAAATTGGGAAGAAAGCATTCTAGTCATTGGCAGTTTTTTTAATAGAGAGACATGGTACTGTAAGAGTGCATGAAAGTATAGTCAAGTGCAATTAAATAATTAAATGCAGAGGTGGTTGGGTAGAATGAGGCCTAAGTTAGAGCCGGATACTTGTTGAGTAGATGAAGAAGTGATGTGAACACCATGCTTTAAACACAACTCTGCAAATATAGTAGGAAGACTAATAATTGTCTGCTAAATCTATTCTCCTCTTCATTGGCATATTGCCAGCTAGCTGGAGCCTGTACCTCTCAGCCCCCATCACCTAGTTATGGCCACATGACTGAGTTCTCACTAACGGTATGCAGGTGGAAGAAATGTGTATAATATAAACACTTGATCTGTAAAAAATTGCTAATCCCAACTACTTACTGATTATGATGATTAATTTTCTGTGTCAACTTGACTGGGTCACAGAGTACCCGGGTATTTGATCAAACATTATTCTGGGTGTGTCTGCGGGGGTGGTTTGGATGAGATCAACAATGAAATTAGTAGATTGAGTAAAACAGATTGTTCTCAGTGTAGGTGGGCCTCATCTATTTCACTGAAGGCCTGAATAGAACCAAAAGGTCAACCATACCATGAAGAGAGAACTTGTTCTGATTGACTGCCTTGGATTGGGACATTGTTTTTTTTCCTGCTTTCAGACTCTATCTGAAGCCTTGGCTCTTTTGGGTTCTTGACTCTTCCAGAACTTGGACTTGAACTATATCATTGGATCTTTTAGTTATTGTGCCTTTGGACCCACACTGGAACTACATATAGACTCTCCTGGGTCTCCAGATTGCTGAATAAAGATCTTGGAACTTGTCAGCCTCCATAATTGTTGAATCTATTCCTTATTTTATAGTTAAGACTGTAACTTATGTGTATGAATTACCTTCGTAAAAATATTGGTTTGGGGGGATTTCCCCCTAGGTACAACTAAGCTACTTAAAAATAGTTTGATCCTTTCAAGACTTGCTTTTAAGAATTTCTAGGTGTTCCCAAACAGAGTTTAGTCTAGGGCTGACTAGGCCCCATATTCAATGTCCAGTGTGTTATATGGCCTTTTTGGACACACACACACACACACACACACACACACACACACACACACACACACACACGATTGGTTCTGTTTTTCTGGAAAATCCTGACTAACTCACTAATATACTCCTTCTAATGGTCACAAATGTGAACATCATGGCGACAAGTCATCCTTGACTATCTAGTTGAAGACACATCTAAGAGGATGAGAGTTAACAAGATGAAAGTAACTTATGTGTGTGAATTACCTTGTAAAAAAGGATTTGCTCTATTTGCCTATGCCTGTTGGATTGTTGCAATCTCTCTGAATTTTAGGCTATCTTCATCTTAGCATCTTAGCTACTACCTTGACTAATATAATGGGAATCTTCCAAAGAACTTAAACAAAGAAAATGATATAATCACATATGTTTTACAAGACTAAATTGGGTAGCCACATAGAGAATGACTTAGAGAAAGGAAAGACTAAAATTGGATAGAAGACTAATCCTTGATGGTTGATGATTGTATCTACTAAATGTTTCAGAATCTGTAAATACTATTGCTGCTATCATTATACAATCTCATCAATTACCTAGAAGATAGATCTCAAGCATCTTCTACATGACTTTTTGTATCCATATTCTTGCTCCCCTCAAATCTATTTTTAACACAACTGCAGATTTTTATCTAAGATATAATGTGACCATGTTTTTTATCTGGTTAAACTCCCTAATACTTTATATATTTGATAATATTATTTCTGGTATTTACCATGCTGTTAGAATCAGCTAAGCTTCAAATCCAGCTATTTTTCACTTTTATGGCTATAAATCCTAGAAGCATTGGCCACATGAATAAATAAATTAGAATGTAAGAGACTTTGTTAAAGCAATTTCACTTAATTCTTTGAAGCTTCCAAGTAATAGTCAAAGAAATGACATGCCATTCTATTATCAAAAATAAATTCTAATTATTAACATTTGACAACTAAATTATTTCTTTTTTAATTTAATTGAAAACCAAGATTTTTAAACCATTTGACATCAAAATTATTTTTTACCCAGTCATTAGAGTCACTCAATTTCATAGTTTTTGGAAAGTCTATCAAAAAACTTTACCAAACTTTTCAGATAACTTAATTATACCTGTTACATTTTCACAAAAAGTCACCTTACTTAACCTAATGCACTCAAAAGCAGTGGAAGAAATCTAATATTAATATATATTTGCCAACATTACATAAGTTTATCATGTCACATTTTAAAATCATATTTTTGTCAAAATATTAGGACTATAGATTTATAGATTTAGCTCATCTTTGTAAAATGCACACCATACAAATGAATTGGCAAAACCAGTCCTAATGGGTAAGCCAACCAACCATTTCAGACCTATTTTTCCTAGAAAATTTCTGACTTTAATTTTTAATACAATAGATGATGTAATATGCCTTCTTATAACATCCACCTGTCTACTAGATCTGTTATATGTGCCATTTTGTGTCTGCATTAACTTATTATTCTCACTATGGGCCATAATTTCCTGATTATTTTGCATACTTGTTAATTTTTTTTATTCTAAACATTGTATTATATTGTTAGGTGTTGGATTTTATTTTGGTAAAAATGTTGGTTTGGGGGGAATTTTCCCCAGGGACACAACTAAGTTACTTAAAATAATTTGATTCTTTCAAGACTTGCTTTTAAGCATTTCTAGGTGTTCCCAAACAGAGTTTAGTCTAGGGCTAAGCCCTACTACTACACAATGCCCCTCTGAGGACTCTATTCAATGTCCAGTATGTCATATGCCTGTTTGGACTTACTGAATTGTGGTCCTCCTTGTTCTGTCTCTCTAGGCAATAAGGTGGGCAATTCTATGATTCAAATCATTGTTTCCTTTTCTAAGGAATTATTGTCCTAACATATAAACCGCCTGTTTTCCAACATATAAAAACAATTGTTTCATACATTTGTCTCTATTTTAGGTGTTTAAGGAGTGGGTCTCCTTCCCATTATTCTATCATGACTGGACATGGAAGTATCACTTCCCCACTCTTGGATAAATGTCAGACCAGAAAATGTCAATATAGGCCAAAATACTCTGCTTTTAGCCTGTATATCATTCTCAGCAAAAATTTATAAAAGACAGTGAAAAACATGAGGCATTACTGAGTTAATATTATTAACTGAACAAGACTTTACACATTCAATATTTTGAATTTTATCTTTTTGGCATTCTAAAGGTTTTATTCTTGATAAATATATACCATATAAATATTTGGATGTGCAAATAATATTCTGTATTATCCAGGGTCCAATAAGCAGAAAGAAACTTAGATATGGTATGACAAAAGAAATATTGGCCAGATGCCATGACTCATGTCTACAATCCCAGCACTTTGGGAGGCTGAGATGGGAGGAATGCTTGAGCCGAGGAGTTTGAGACCAGTCTGGGCAGCATAGTAAGACCTCACCTCTACAAAAAAATTTAAAAAAATTTTTAAGCTACTTTTCTAAACCCCAAAGGCCCATGCCATGAGAGATAATATAAACAAGTGAGACCTCATTAAACTGAAAATCTTCTGCAAAGCAAAAGAAGCCATCAAGAGAGTGGAGAGACAACCCAGAGTGGGAAAAAAATATTTGCCAACTGTATTTCTAGGTGTTCCCAAACAGAGTTTAGTCTAGGGCTAAGCCCTACTACTACACAATGCCCCTCTGAGGACTCTAGGTCTAACACCCAGGACCTACAAAGAACTCAAATGTGCCAAAAAGAAAAAAAAAACCAAACAGCCCTATTACAAAGTGGGCAAAAGATATGAATAGACACTTCACAAAAGAAGACATATGAGCACCCAACAGATACATGAAAAACTCTCAGCCTTACTCACCATCAAAGAAATGCAAATTAAAACCACACTGAGATGCCACCTAACTCCAATCAGGATGGCCATCATCAATAACTCAAAAAACAACAGATGTTGGAGAGGATGTGGGAAAAGGGAATTCTTCTACACTGTTGATGGTAGTGCAAACTAGTACACTGGAAAACAGTGCTGGAGTTTCCTAAAAGATTTAAAAATCAACCTTCCATACAACCCAGAAATCCCTCTTCTGGGGATAGACCTAGAGGAACTCAAATCACTCTATGAAAAAGATATCTGCGCATGCATGTTTATTGCAGCATTATTTACAATAGCAAAAACATGAAACCAATCATGCCACCCATTAAAAGAGGACCAGATTTTTTTTTAAATGGTACATATACACGATGGAATATTATGCAGCCATAAAGAAGGACAAACTTATGAACTTCACAGTTACTTGGATAGACTTAGAGTCTGTAATACTGAGTGATCTATCACAGAACAAAGAACTGAGTACCACATGCTCTCACTCATAAGTGGACCCTGAACAATTATCATAATACTATAAGAAGGGGATTGGCAGTAGTGGGGAACTGCCAGGGGAGGGAGGGGTGACACATCTCATCAATAAGAGTACCTGATCTTAAGCCAGGTGAAGAGGGGACCAAAGTGAGACCCAAACTTTACCTACACAATGAGCATTTATATACCTAACCCTAAATTGTACCCTACATCTTTAAAATACAAAAAATAAATGTTTAAAAATTAGCCAGATGTGGTGATGTGCACCTGAATCTCAGCTACTCTAGAAGCTTAAGAGGGAGGATTCCCTGAGCCCAGGAGTGTGAGGCCACAATGAACCATGATCATGCCACTGCCCACTCCAATCTAGGCTACAGAGTGACGCGAGTAGAAAAAAAAAGAAATATTAACAATTACGGGGAATTAGTTATTGAAAAGAAATGAATGTAAAGAATACCATGGCTGTGGGAGAATGCCAAAGGAAGGAATAAACTTGAAAAGAGACCTTTGTCCCCAAATCTGGAATTCAGACCTTGCTGAAGAAGGTGTGGTTGCAGCCTACTGGAGAGAAGCTGGCAGGGTTTCCCTGGTTCAGAGCTGGTTCACAGTAGGTAGGCCAAGGTTGACAGAGAAGGAAATACAAGCTAGAACTGGCATGCTCGAAGGTGAACATCACTGTGTGCAGCGTGCTGCTGGCTGTTATATACTGCAGTAGCAAGCTGAGAATAGGCACACCTAAATCTAGAGAAGAAGGTTCTTCTGCAGTGTTACTCCTCACAAAGGAAAAATGTTTATAAGATTCAGTTCTTCTGGGAATGGTGGCTCGTGCCCGTAATTCCAGTAATTCAGGAGACTGAGACAAAAGGAGGATCACTTGACCCCAGGACTTTGAGGCTGCAATGAACTATGATTGCACCACTGCACTCCAGCCTAGGCAAAACAGCAAAATCTCAACTCTAAAAAATAAATTAAATTAAAATTAAAATATTTTTTTTAAAAAAGGAGCCAGGCGTGGTGACTCACACCTATAATCCCAGCACTTTGGGAGGCTGAGGTGAGAGGATTGCCTGAGCCCATGGGTTCAAGACTAGCCTGGACAACTTGGTGAGACCTCGTCTCTACAATAAAATTTAAAAAAATAGCTGGGTGGGTGGTGCGTGCTTGTAGTTCCAGCTGCTTGGAAGGCTAAGGCAGAAGGATCACCTGAGCCCAGCATGCCGAGGCTGCAGTGACCTGAGCATGCCCCTGCGCTCCAGCCTGGGATACAAGAGCGAGACTCCAACTCAAAAAAGAAAAAAAGAATTTTGTTCCAATACCACAAGCAGGGCAATGAAGGGTGAATTTGGAGTTAAGAAGTAGTACTCAACTGACCCCTGCCATTATTTCTTTCTTCCCTTCTTTTGTTTTTTCTCCCCTTCAGTGGGATGTGTGATTATGAAGGGAGGTAGGAGAGTAAAATGAACACGAAGATTTGAACGCAGGCCAATCAACCTTAGAAAGAGTAAATATGAAAACTGAAGTGTGAAAACAAAACAGAAGGTGTTTGTGTATTCCCAGGATAAAATCCCCCTGATTTAGCTCATGCTCACCTCTTAACATTCATTCCTTTCTTCTCTAGCAATATGAAACCTCTTTTGATTTTCACCACAAATTCTATTTCTCATCACTTTACCTCTAACTGAACTGTCTTCTCTATATAGGTTTCCCTTTGTATATGATTGAAATTTTTCCAGTAAAAAGTAAAACAATTAAACACACAAAACACATATTCAAGCTATGAGTTATAATAACAAAATAAACACACTTCACCCTACTACCCAATTTAAGTTATCATAACAGTACTACTACATCCAGCTGGTATTCCACCCTGAGATCTTCCTCTTTGGGTTCAGTCATAGTAGTAAACATTATCCTGAATTTTTAACTATTTCCTAAAGTTTTCATCATTATCATCAGCATCAATTTTTGTGTGTGTTTCAGTAGGTATCCCTAAATATTTGGTGTTGCATATTTTAGCTTTATAAAATTATTGTCATAGTTTAAGTAGCCTTCTGGGGTTTGTTTTTTCACTCAACATTATGATTCTAACCTTCATTTACATAGTTCAAGAAATATATCTTCATAAGAGTACTTACTACATAGTAATTTAAATATCCAGGCCTCAACTGAACCAAAAACTTGTAAAGAGCAGAGACCATGACTTTTCATCAGCTTTCTCATCTTCTGGAGAAAGTCAAGATATATAGTAGGTATTTAATAATTGCACATTAAGTAAACACATGATTAAGTGTTTGTACAGATGAATAAAATAGCTAACTAACAATGTGTTTCAATAAAACAAAAAACGATGGAAACAATTTCTTTGTAAAAAAATTATTATTTACATTTTAAGAACATATATTAGAATAATTATTTAAAAAGCGACTTCTATAGTAGATGAAATCGTGTATAAGTCCTGTAATTCTTGGACTCAAGGTTCCTGATTTCTAAGTTATATATGTAAGATTAAAATAAATATTAATTCAAACAATAATTTTCTTATTTTAGGGATTAAATTACATAAAATGTAAATGCTGCTTTTGATATTCATTGTAACAAAATTAAAGAAATTAAATATCAGTTCAATAAATAAATGACAACTGTTTAATTAATTGAAAACTGACAGATAGCTGGCACTAAAGTGGATTGATGCCTTGAAGTCAAAGCTGATACAAGAAAGATTAATCTTCAAAAAAAAAAGAATGTTACTCAAGCTCAGACATTTCTCTTTTTCATTTAGGAAGGAGTTTACACTTGGAATAGAAGCCAGTGATTTATTGACTTAAATTTTCTCTCAACAACATTCTGGTTACTCTCTGCATTCAAACACAACAGCTTCAATGTACAAACCCAAGCATTGTGCTTTATTTTTATTACTTTGAGGAGGCTGTGATCGTATTGAATTTAGAAAAGGAAGACTAATATCCTCTTTGACATTATTGTTGATCAAAGCACTTCTTTGTAAGGAGCATGAGTCTTTGCCAACAATGGCTATTGCTTCTTTAGATAAAACCTTATAAAATGATGAGCTAGAATTTTAATCCAGAAATTGGGCCATTGCCCAATATTACTAAAAGGTTTAAAGTCTCAGTAAAATTTGTTCAAACTGATCATAAAAGTTAGGCAAATTTATCTGTTAAAAAATTTCAATGTTCTTTTCAGATGCTATTAATTCAGTGATACCATATCATTTTGTTCGCTTTCTGCTGGATTTAGAAAAAGTAATGTTCTGCTTTCAATAAATTGAGGCGGGGGGGACATTAGGCTTGGAATGCTTATACCATGGGTCCTCAAACTTTTAAAACAGGGGGCCAGTTCACTGTCCCTCAGACCATTGGAGGGGCGGACTATAGTTTAAAAAAAAAAACTATGAACAAATTCCTATGCACACTGCACATATCTTATTTTGAAGTGAAAAAACAAAACGGGAACAAATACAATATTTAAAATGAAGAACAAGTAAAGTTAAATCAACAAACTTACCAGTATTTCAATGGGAACTATGGGCCTGCTTTTGGCTAATGAGATGGTCAATGTCTGGTCCCATATTTGTAACTGCTAGTCGTAACAAGTGATGCAAGTGTGCATCAGTTAGTCTAGATCTGGTTGGAGATTTCAGATGTTTCATTCTGGAAAAAGTCTGTTCACAGACATAATTGCTACCAAAGATGGTTGCCATTTTGAGTG
>NW_007249814.1:489897-522397 GCF_000164805.1 Carlito syrichta | reverse complement strand
CTGACCATTTGCGATAACACTGACCGCTGACAATTTGCATTAATACTGAGTGCTGACCATTTGCATTAACACTGAGCACTTACAATTATCATTACCACTGAGCACTGACCATTTGCATTACCTCTGAGCGCTGACCATTTGCATTACCTCTGAGCACTGACCATTTGCATTAGCACTGAGCGCTGACTATTTGCTTTATCACTGTGATGCCACCCCCCTAGAAACCACCCCCAACCAACTAACCAACTTTAAAAAAAGGTTCTCCTAACTTCAAAAAAGGCGCCCCCATCTGCAAAAAAAAAATAGACCTCCTAACTTCAAAAAAAAAAAAAAATCCTAACTTGTTCTTACCTCGGTCCTCAGGCAGCAGCAGGCTCTGCACAGGCAAGCTCATGACTCGTCCGATCACATCCGAGACTGAGAGGAGGAGTCGAGAGACAGAGAGAAGGAGGGGAGTCGGAGAGTGCCACGCACATTCCACACATGCGCACTGCGGCCCGGAGGAGTCGGCTGCTAGGCAGGACAGGCAGCGGTGGCAAAAACACCCGGTGGGCTGGATAAATGTCCTTGGTGGGCCGCATGTGGCCCATGGGCACAGTTTGAGGTCCCCTGGCTTATACCTTTCATTCAGTCATAAATCTTTTTTTTTTTTTAATTGGAGTCTCACTCTGTCATCCAGTCTGGAGTACCGTGGCACACTCACCGCCACCCCAGCATTGACCTGTTGGACTCCGGCAATCAACCAGCCTCAGGCTTCCAAGTACGGTACTACAGATGCATGCTACTAAGCCTGACTAGTTTTTTATTCATTGTAGAGACGAGTTTAATAGTGGAAATTAATCAGGTTGTACGGGATGGTCTTGAACCTGCGGTCTCAGGAAATCCACTCACCTTGGCCTCCCAAAGTGCTGGGATTACAGACTGAGCCACCAAGCCTGGCCCATAAATCTATTTTTGCCAGGTATAATCTTGAGCATAAAGACATGTATGAGTACTGAAACTATCAGGTAATGAATCTATGACAAATTATTTATTTTCTGCCTTTGGTCATTATTTCCACTTAGTTACTGTTTTTCACGGTTTTTATGATTAGAGCATCAAGCCTGCCAAAATTAACTAAAAATTGTGCTACACATTGGACTTAGTTTGGTTCCCTACCATCCAACATGGCTTGAAATGGTAAGGGCATGAAACCACAGATATTGAGGAGTTACTGTATATTGAAGTCCCAACACTCAGTACCTCAAAATTTGATCTTATTTGGAAATAAGATCTTTAGAGAGGTAATCAAGTTAAAATGAGGGTTGGGGTTGGCCCTACTCCAATATGACTGGTCCCTTTTTTTTTAAAGGGAAATTTTTGATATAGAGACACAAAGAGGAAAGGAGATATGGAAATAACAGTGAAAAGACCATCGGAAGATGGGATTGAAGTGATATGTCTATAAGTCAAGAAATTCATAAAACTGCTAAAATTGAGGAATGAAGCATGGGGCAATTTCTTCTAACACATTAAGAGGGAATATGGCCCTTCTGGCACCTTAATTTAGGATTTCTGGCCTCCAGGATTGTGAGACAATAAATTTCTATAATTTTAACATCTCTTTCTCAATAATGGATTAAACAAGTGGAGAGAAAATTACCAAGGATATAGAAAACTTGAATAACATTATCAAGCAACATGACACTGTAGCCAACAAAAGCATATGTCCTCTTTTTAAGTACACATGGAAGATGTCTACAAAACCTGTCTGAAAACTAGATATAAAAGTGAACTTTCTCAACCTGACAAAAGGTATCATACTAGTTTTTTCTGCTACTATAACAAATAATACAAATTTAGTGGCTTAGAACAACACAAATTTATTCTCTTGCAGTTCTCAAGTTTAGAAGTTTAAAATAGGTTGGCAGGGCTGGGTTCTTTTGAGCTATTTCAAAGAAAAATTCGTTTTCTTACTTTTTTCCAGGTTTCCAGGCTTCCCTAACTCTTTGGCTATGGTCTCCCAACACAACTTCTTGCTTATATCATCATATCTCCTTCTCTTACCATAACCCTCCTGCTTCATTCTTATAAAGACCTGTGTGATTACACTGGACCCACCTTGATAATTCATTATAATCTTCCCAACTCAAATTCCTTAATCACAGCTGCAAAGTTCCCTTTGCAATGTAAGGTAACATATTCATAGATGCCAGGAATTGGGACATAGACATCTTTTGGAAGGTAGGGGAGGGACATTATACAGCCACCAAAGACATTTATGAAAAACCTAAAACCACTATCATTCTTATGGTGAAATACTGGATGATTTTCCTCTAAGATCAAAAGCTCTTTTTTACTTTTATTCAAAATTGTATCAGAGCTTCTAACCATTGCAATATTACATGAAATAGAAATAACAGAAATTCAGATTGGAAAGAGATAAGTTAAGCTCTCTTTGGACTTAATATAACTGCCTATGTAGAAAATCTTATTGAAGCTACAAAAAAAGCTGTCATAATTAAGAGTGGATGTAGTAGGCTTGGAGAATACAAGGTCAATATACAAAAGTTGTATTCATATATACTAGCAATTGGAAATTGAAATTTAAAAAGAAACAATACTTTTCAAAAATTGGATCAAAAATAAAAAGTACATAGGGATAAAACTGACCAAAAATGTAGAAGACCTGTATATTCAAAACTACAAAGTACTGAGATAAATTAAAGACGATCTAGATACACAGAGATATACACAATGTTCATAAATTGAGACTCACTATTGTTAAGATATTAACTTTCCCCAAAACAACATTAGTCAACACAATTCAAATTATAATCCCTGCAGGTTTTTTTTAAAATTTCATAAACAAATTCTAATATTCATCTGGAGGTGCAAAGAGTCTAGAATAACCACAGTAACTCTGGTAAAGAGGTACAAAGCTAGGAAAACATAATAACTGATTTCAATATTTATTACAAAGTAACAATAATCAGGAGAGTATGTTGTTTGCATCAGGATAGATCAAAGGAATATGATAGAGTCCATAAACAGATCCATACCCATATAGCCAACTGAATTTTGATGATAAAGAAGAGCAGTTTCAGCCGGGCTCAGTGGCTCAGCCTGTAATCCCACGCCTTGGGAGGCTGAGGTGAGTGGATTGCCTGAGCCCGCGGGTTCAAGAGCCACCTGGGCAACTTGATGATACCTCATCTCTACAATAAATGAAAAAAAATCACCCGGGCGTGGTAGTGCACGCCTGTAATTCCGGCTACTCAGAAAACTGAGGCGGAAGGATCGCCGGAGCCCAGCAGGTCGAGGCTGCGATGGCCAGGAGCGGCCACTGCACTGCACTCCAGTCTGGGCAACAGAGTGAGACTCCAACTCAAAAAAAAAAAAAAAAAAAAAAAGAAGAGCAGTTTCAACAAGTGGTACTGGAACAATTGGAGATAAGTACATATATACATTATATGTTATATATATGTATATATCCACCCACATATATGCAAAATAAATTGAGTTTGTTCTGTAACTTTCATCATATTCAAAAGTTAACTTAAGCTAGGTGTGGTGGGTCACGCCTGTAATCACAGTACTTTGGGAGGTGGAGGCAAGAGGATTGCTTGAGTCCAGGGGTTCGAGACCAGTCTGGGCAACATGGCGAGACCTCATCTCTACAACAAATCAAAAAATTAGGCCAGTCTTGGTGGTTCAGTCTGTAATCCCAGCACTTTGGGAGGCTGAGGCAAATGGATTGCCTGTGCCCACAGGTTTGAAACCAGCCTGGGCAACTGGCAAGACCTGTCTCTACAATAAATAAAAAAGTAGCTGGGCATGGTAGCGCGCACCTGTAGTTCTGGCTGCTTGGAAGGCTGAGGTGGAAGGATCGCTGGAGTCCAGCAGGTCGACACTGGAGTGGCCGTAAGTGTGCCACTGCACTCCAGTTTGGGTATTGGAGTGAGACTCCAACTCAAAAAAAAAAAACAATTAGCCAGCTGCGGTGGCATGTATATAGTTCCAAGTACTTGGAAGGCTGAGGCAGAATAATCGCCTGAGCCCAGCAGGTCAAGACTGTGGTGGCCATGATAGATCACTCCAGCCTGGGCAACAGAGTGCGACTCCAACTCAAAAAACAACAACAACAAAAAACCCCACAAAAGTTAACTTAAAATGGATCACAGACTGAATATAAAACCTAAAACTATAAACATTTTGGAACCATAGAAGAAAATCTTTGTAATTTTGGTTAAGTAAAAATGTCATGGATACATCACCAAAAGCATGCTTCTTTAAAAACTGATGAATCTTTCTCAAAATTAAAAATTTTGCTCTTTGAAAAGTAGTGTTAAAAGAGTGAAAAAACAAACACAGTCCGGGCAAAAATATTTAATAATCACATATATAAAATTCAATTTGTAGTCAGATTATATAAATAACTCTGAAAATTCAAGCGAAAAATAAACAACCCTAATTAAAAAAAAAAAAAGACAAAGCCTCAAAAAGACACCCACCAAAAAGATGTACAGATGAAAATCACATGAAGAGTTCAACATCACTACTCATTAGAGAAATACAAATTGAAACATTGACATACTATAAAACATCTATTAGATTATGTGAAGTGAAAAAGACTGATCACACTAAGTGTTAGCATACATGTGAAGCTACCAGGACACACATTGATGTTGGAAATATTCCATGGTACCAGCACTGTGGAACACCGTTTGGCAGTTATTTAAAAAGTTAAACATACACTTACCAGATTATCCAGTCATTGTACTCCACAATATTTACCCCATGGTAAATGAAGGCATATGTACACAAAGAAACTGATAAAGGAATGTTCGAAATAGCTTTATTTGTAATAGCCCAAACTGGAAACAGCCCAAATATTCAACTGACAGGTGAATGGATAAATCCACTGTGGTAGATCCATAATGAATATCACACAATAAGTAAAAAAAAAAATGAACTACTGATACACATTAAAACATGGGTGAATTCTAAAATAATTTTGCTGAGTGACAGAAATCAAACCAAAATAGAATGCATACATTATAATTTCATTTACTAAACATTCTGCAAAATATCAGTAATCGATGATGATAGAAATCAAATTAGTGATTGCCTGGGGATGGCACGGGTTGGGGTAGAAGGATGGATTACAACGGGCATGAGAACACTTTTGGAGATAATGAATATGTTTATTCTTCTGTGGTTTTGGTTTCACAAGTACATACATGTGAGAAAAAAAATCAAATTTCACATTTATATATGTGAGTTCATTATATGTCAATTATACCTTAATGAGTAACTTTAACCCAAATTAACCCATTTGGACTTTGCTTCAAAAGCTAAAATTCATGCAAAAGTAAGCAGTAATTGTGCTAACATTTCTTGTACCTGAGAATCTGAGTGTAAATCCAAGATTGTTCATCTCGAGGATTGTGCTACCAGATGTTAACCATGGATTAGATTCCACAGAATGGAAACGCCTGTGTGTGTTTCTGAAGAATGAATCTGAAACAAATCAGAAACTAGTTCAACTTAGTGGAACTTAAAGAAAAGCTAAGACCTATGGTGATTATTTGAGAATTCTCAAACATTAAAATCTCTCAGATGCCTGGACATATTTATTGGGCGCTTTAGAATTTAATAAGAATAGCATGGTTGGTTCCAGGTTCTTGCTATTGTGAACAATGCTGCAATAAACATACATGTGCAGGATCTTTTTTATAGAGTGATTTGAGTTCTTCAGGGTATATTCCCAGTAGGTGGATTGTGGGGTCATATAGGAGGTCAATATTTAGAGCTTTTAGGAATTGCCACACTGCTTTCCACAGAGGTTGCACTAGTTTACACTCCCACCAACAGTGTAGAAGTATTCCCTTTTCACCACATTCTCTCCAGCATCTGTTATTTTTTGAGTTATTGATAATAGCCATTTTGACTGGAGTTAGGTGGTATCTCAGTGTAGTTTTAATTTGCATCTCCTTGATGATTAGTGAGGTTGAACATTTCTTCATGTGTCTGTTGGCCGCTCAAATCACTCTATAAAAAAGATTCTTGCACACGTATGTTTATCTCAGCATTGTTCACAATAGCAGGATCGTGGAACCAACCATGCTTCCATCAAAAGAAGACTGGATTTAAAAAATGTGGTACACATACACGATGGAATACTACACAGCCATAAAAAAGACCAAAATCATGAGTTTTGCGGCAACATGGATGGAACTAGAGTCTATAATACTGAGTGATATCTCACAGAAACAAAGATCTGAGTATCACATATTCTCACTCATAAGTGGACCTTGAACATCTTTGTAATACTATAAGAAAAGGATTGACAGTGGCGGAAAACTATGGGGGGGGTAGAGAGGGGAAGGGAGGTGGGATTAACAGTAGTCAATATCTGTCTGTGGACGGGAAGACACCCCTTATCAACAAGGGTACCTGAACGATGCATATTTGTTTACCTAACCCTTAACTGTACCCCACAATTTTAAAATTGAAAATATGTTTTAAAAAAAAGAATAATAAATCTTTTGCTGGGAACAGCAGGAGAGTGGCAAGGAGGAATTAACAGTGAGTTTTCATTATTTATAAGCGCAAAAAGGTAATCGCTTAAATATCATTCTACAATAAAAATTCTTAGCCTGTCATTTAGAACCCCCAATTTAGGCCAGGCTCAGTGGCTCACACCGGTATTCCTAGTACATTGGGAGGCCAAGGTGAGAGGATTGCCTGAACCCAGGGGTTCAAGACCAGCCTGAGCAACTTGGCAAGACCTCATCTCTACAATAAATCAAAAATTTAACTGGGCATGGTGGTGCACACCTGTGATTCAGCTACTTGGAAGACTGAGCCCAGCAGGCTGACGCTGCAGTGGCAATGAACATACCACTGCACTCTAGCCTGGGTGACAGAGTGAGAATCTGATACACACACACAAAGAGCTCCCAAGCTCAGGGATGGACTCAAAGAAGGGCTTCATAATACAAAATATTAATAACTACTCAATGATCAATTTTAAGAAAATATGGAAAAATCTGATGAAAACATGCCACTTTGTTTGATCTTCTGTTCTTTATTAAGATGGTCTTATAAAATGCAGCTGGGTGATTTTTATGAGTTTTGCAATAGATACTGTGACTTTAAGTCTCTTTCACAATGAAATAGGCTGCTGGTAGTCAAGACTTTTCACATTAAATGTTAACCTTGCTGTCAAAAGTAAACTGAAGTAACCCAATCTTTTCCAACCAGTTCTTCTCTCATCACATATCTAGAGTTATCAGATTTAGTGGAGACGTTAATTTAAACCATTATGTCAATATTTTTATTGCAAATTCCTATTGTGACGATACTCAGTGAATTAATGAAAGCCAGCCAATTTTTTAAAAAGTAGTCAATTTACCCAACTGAACCACCTGCATATATTTTCTAATTTCTTACATCACTTTAATATCAACTTTTCAAGACATTTTTAAATGGCAATGGTAGGCTGGGTGTGGTGGCTCATACCTATAATCCCGGCACTTTGGGAAGCCGAGGTGAGAGGACTGCCTGAGACAACGGTTCGAGACCAGCCTGAGCAACTTGGCAAGACCTCATCTCTACAATAAATCAAAAAATTAGCCATGGTGGCACATGCCTGTAGTTCCAGCTACTTGGAAGACTGAGGCAGAAGGATCACCTGAGTCCAGCAGGTCGAGGCTGAGGTGGCCATAAGCTTGTCATTGCACTCTAGCCTGGGCAACAGAGTGAAACTCCAACTCAAAAAAAAAAAAGGCAATGGTAAATGGCAAATAGAACTATGCTATGTCAAATTATGCCCCCCGTTAACAGACAAGATGGACTCCCTGTGGCTCAAAAGTAAAGCAAACCCAAGGGGCCATGACAGGATGAGGGAATAGTTACATTCTCTGTGTCCCTAGAAAGCATTACAAAACCTGTTTCTCTACAACCAAGTCCAAGAACAGTTCCTGGAAACAATTGCAACTGGAAATTTCCCAACTGATCACCAAAAGACCACTTGATACCATCCAACCAACCACCTGGAACAAGCCAATAAAGAAAGGTTGGTGAGGCTGGGTGTGGTGACTTGTGCCTATAATCCCAGCACTTGAGAGGCAGAGGTGAAAGGATTGCCTGAGCCCAGGACTTCGAGACCAGACTGGACAACTTGGCGAAACCTCATCTCTACAATAACTCAAGAAAAATTAGGCAGGCGTGGTGGTGCACGCCTGTAGTTCCAGCTACTTGGAAGGATGAAGCGGAAGGATTTCCTGAGTCCAGCAGGTCGAGGTCGTGGTGGCCTTGAGCGTGCCACTGTACTCCAACCTGGGCGACAGAGTGAGACTCCAACTCAAAAAAAGAAAAAAGAAAGAAAGGTTGGTTATTTGAGGCTTAAAGGTCATGCAACCAAGAGTCTGTTTCTCAATCCCCTGACTCCCATCACCGCCCTGAAATTTTTGTTTTTATAATCTCTAATGCTCCACTTCCACCGCAAAGCACATTTTTAGTTTGACATGAGAAACTGCATCTCCCAATCTGCAGATGGTTTTTTATAGGAAATAAATCTCTCCCTTTTTTCTCCTCAGATTCCATGGTGTTTTGCTAACATGTTACACAGCAAGCTGAATGAGCATCAAGCAATCTAATCCTCTGTTTCTTCAATTGTCCTCTAATATTCTTTTTTTTAAAAGTAACACAAATTACTGTCTTTTTTTTTTAAGAGGTAGGTTACAACTCAGGAACAGGTATACAGGTGGACATCATACAAGTAAAGTTGGGACCTCCTGTTGGTCCCCACTTTGCCTGGTTTGAGATCAGGTGCTCTAATTGATGTTGTGTCCTCGCCCCCACCCCAGTAGTATCTTGCTACTGTTAATCCCTTTCTTAGAGTTCATGGTAAATGTTCAGCGTCCGCTTATGAGTGATAATATTTTTGCTCTCAGTTATTTATTTTTTTCTGATAAAATCTTGACTCATAGGCCAGTTAAACAATGCATCAATGAAACAAAATATTTAAAATCAGAACTATTTCCAGAAACTCCAATTCCTCTCAAATCACTGCTCTCCAATCAATTATATCTGTAAATGTCCAGATACCAGCAACATATTCCCTTGCAGTGCTACTATTTGCATGTGTATTTCTCTCTCTTCTGTACCAAGATGTTCTAAGTTCTGCCTTAGAAATGAGCCAAGAAACTGATTTGAACCTAATTGTAGTAATTCTGTTTTTAAATATTTATACTCAGGCTGTAACTCTCAATATTCTTTAATTAGTCTCTACTCTTTATTGATTTTCTCCAATTCTTGTGTTTACCCCAATTTTAGCATCACTTTAATTGCTTTTCATTTTTTAAATTCAACTTCTTGATGAGAGCCCTCTTCTCTGAGAGAGCTGTCACGTTTTCTCAGCTATGCTTTTACTTAGCTGTCTGTTGTGTTCAAATGCAACCTCCCTACCCTCTCTTCCACCTTGAGAGCCAAGGAACAAGGTTCTGCTCAGCTGCTGAGTCTTCTTTGTTATGACATTAACATGTGTTTCTTTTTTGTTCCTCTTCTGGTTCTGAAATATAACACTAGGATAATAATTTGTCAATTGAATTATCTCAGAGGAGGAAAATGTAAAATTTGCAACAAGTGACTTCATTCAAGTGATTCTGTAAAAAGTATTGCTTACAAAAATGAATGAATAAGCAGACAAGCAAACTTTAAACCCAAACAAATGTCTCTTCAAAAATAATCTTAGAGCTGGGTGCAGAGGCTCATGCCTGTAATCCCAGCATTTTGGGAAGCAGAGGTGAGGGGATTATCTGAGTCTAGGGGTTCAAGACCAGCCTGGGCAACTTGGTGAGACCTTAATTCTACAATAAATAAAAAAAATTAGCCAGATGTGGTGGCGTGTGCCTATAGTTCTAATTATTTGGAAGGCTGAGGTGGAAGGATCGCTTGAACCCAGCAGGTTAGGACTGTGGTGTCCATGAGTATGCCACTGCACTCTACCTGGGCAACAGAGTGAAACTCTGACCAAAAAAACCAAAAACAAAACAAAAAAACATGTTTTTTTAACATTTCAGCATATTCTGAATTTTTCTTTCCATGTCACACAACATCAATATATTCATTGTGCAGCATTTCATTCAATCACAGAAATTTGCCTATGGCACAATCCCCTGATCTCTCACCAGATTCTTTATTTCCTGGGTCATGCAAATGTGAGCGTGTGGTGATCTGATGAATCTTTATATTGGTTTAGTTCATAAAAATATAATAATAGTGCCTTGCATTTATGCATACAAATCTCTATATGTTCAAAGGGGAAAAAAATGGCATGACTCTATAATTTCTTTTCAAGAGGAACAAAGGCTGGTGACCTTCTCCTCTTCCTACTCTGGCTTGAGTGGAAATGGACAAGAGGTAAAAGGTGTGTGGCCTGACTCTTGTCCTAGTCTATCACAGAGACAAGGACTGGAAATTCCAAGAAGACTCTTTGCACCTGAAAAGCAGTCCTGGGTTTAGCAATACAAGGTAGAGGCGAGAGGATTGCCCGTGCCCAGGGGTTCAAGACTAGCTTGGGCAACTTGGCAAGACTTTGTCTCTACAATAAATCAAAAAAATTAACTGGGCATGGTGGCATATGCCATAATTCCAGCACTTTGGGAGGTGGAGGCAAGAGGATTGCCTGAATCCAGGGTTCGAGGCCAGCCTGAGCAACTTGGTGAGACCTCCTCTTTACGATAAATCAAAACATTAGCTATGGGATAGTGGCCAGTGCTTGTGGTTCCAGTTACTTGGAAGACTGAGGTGGGAGGATCATCTGACCCCAGCAGGTCGAGGCAGTGGTGATGGTGAGCATGCCACTGCACAACAGCTGAGCAATGGTGAGATACCTACTCAATTTATTTTCTTTTGAAAATAGCCAGTTTAGATTTTCTCCCATGAGGTTAAATAGACTCCCCTTTCTAACAAACAGTGTTGTGGAGAATGACTTGCCTGAGGTTCTAGATACTTCAGGGGCTGCCTCCAACATGGGGTGGCTTTGTAAATCATGGGTTTTCCTGAGTGTCTGTCATTATTGTCTGTTTCTGGAAGCTTCTTTACCCCTTGACCCAATATGTTAGCATTGTGGGATGAAAGCACTTAAAACTACTTTCATATGTACAATTAAGAATTCCCCATGTCTTTGGTTTCCATTGGGAAAATCACCATCCAAAACTGATATAAAAGAAACAAATTCAGCAGGAAGGTCACAACAGCATCACTGCACATTTCATCCAATTCCAGCACCAAAGCAAATTTGCAGCCACTTTATTGTGTTAATCACATTCATGACTCTTGCTCCTAAAATACTAGGACCTTATTCAAAGTATAGATTTTTCTGATCACATGTCTCTAGTATCTTTCTATTTTTACCTCCCTCTCATAATATCATCTTTCTGTACTTTATGTTTCAACTTTCTGAAACCAGACTATTCTTTATCTCTCTACCATCCCTCACCCGTGTAATGGAACAAAGCCTTCCTAACGTCTACAAAAACTTCAAAAGGAGTCACACTTGTGTTAAACTCTTCTTCTCCAAGACTCTTGACACCCAGTGAGGCCATGGTATCTGTCTAAAAGTGACAGCAATTTGAATCTCTTGGACATTAGAATCACTGAGAAGGACTTGGTTTAAAGTCCTTCACTCAAACACAACTTTGTGATCGTACAGGATGATTTCGGCCTGCATATGAAAGATGCATCCGACACTGAAATTTCACAATTTCTTGCCTTCAAATTTAATGAACTGTACTTACATTTTATGTCAGGAACACACGTATATGAGCACACCTGGGATTTTGGTCAACATTCAGAACTATTCCACCTGTAAAATATTAGTCTTCAATATTCTGTCCTCAATCAAAAACTCCTACCATTCTCTTGCCTTACTCCCCTTTCCACTAAACCTACCCTTTGACTTTATTGTTGAACCAATATTTAGTCTGTTGAATCTCTATTGTCCTGGAGTTCTCAACCAAACTTTCCTTTTTATTGAATGCAGATCTATGGAAAATCATCTGAAGTACTCCTTTACATACTCAACTCCTAGTCTTATTCTGCTGCAGTCCTATAAGCTGGCTTCTTTCCTACTATACTTGAGCTACTGGTGGAATGTAACAAAATCTGACAGCCATGAAGATCTGTGCCACTACAAATTTATTATAACAATTCACAGCCAGACTTACTGGGCTGCTTGACAATTATCCCCTTGTCCTGGGTTATCTTTCTTTTCCCTTCCTCTCTATTACTCTTGTAACCCTTTATTGCATCTGTAGTAGACACTGGCTGAGATGAGGACTGGACATATAATTGCTGGCATTCACTTTCTTATTTTGCATTATAACTTGCATATACATTACGTGTATAACTTTAAATTTATAAAATAGTGTTTGAGTTTTTAAAAAATCTTCTCAAACACTTTGTTTCATGCAGTTTCAACATATGACCTTTATCTCTAACATCTCAGAGAAAACAGAGGTGTCAGGAGAAAATTGCTTCAACTTATCTTTATAAGTTGCAACCATCACCATCCAGGTTCAGGGTGTTCATTCTTTTCTAAGAGAATTTTTCAGCTCTTTCATACCTCATTCAGGACTTTCCTTCATTTTACCAATAATATAACCTTTCAGTTTATCCAAATGGGGATATGTTACCCACTTCATAGGCTATTGTTTGAAGTAAGGAGATAAAATACATAAGCATGTTGCATGCAGCAGAAATTCAATTAAGTGATAAGTATTATTATTATTATTGAATATTGCTTATTATTCTGGTATTTATGGTTGTATAAACAGTCTGAGTATACTCTAATTTTAATTCCTGTTTTGAGGGTAAGATTTTGTTGCTTGTTTGTTTATTCATTTTCTGTATTCTAAACAAAAAGAAAACGTTTAATTTATGGTTGCATCTCAAAAATTACTATATCTAAATGTGTATCTCTTTTTCCTGATTTTTTTCTGGACTATAGTGAGCTCTCTGAACACACATTCAGACATTTTTTTAGTTCAGGAAATTATTTTTTTATTGCTTATTCTGATTTTACTGGGTTTTTGAGTTTTCTTGCAGCTAAATCAATTATCTGTATATTGATTAAATCTATTATCTGTATATTCTTTGTATTCCATGTCTTTCTTCTTCTCTATCATAATTTTCTTATCTTTGTTCTTTCCCTCTACATTCTGGGAGCACTTTGGAAGTTTATACACTGCTTTAATATGTTTTTCTGCTTCTTTGATAATGCAGTGAATTTTAACTATACATTTTTTTGGAAACCCTTACTTAGTCATTTCTCTTTTTATAAGGTAACATCCTTTTAATACATCATGTTTCCCGCTATGATTTTCTGTCCCTGTTTCACGTTCTATTGAGAACATCTACTCATTTTCCAAATCTTACAAAAGATTATATCTGGGATTTCAAAAATACTGTCTTTATATGTTTTTGGATGTTGTTTCTTTGAAGCTAAATCTTTTCAGATTTTATTTGTCAATAGATAGATTATGTGAATTGTCCCTGGTCCAATTAATACATTCTTGGATAATGATTAAATCTCTCTTTCAAATCTACAGCTGGAGAGAAGGTTAATATAAACAGCTCCCAAATCAATTCTTAGTTTCTTTCAAGGATATGCTTAGTTTGGCTATATCCTACCAAGACTGATACTTGTCCTACAGAAAATGTTCTGTTTTCTTTTATTCTGAATTAATACAATTCTTGGGATATATTCTTAATAGGAATTTCTGCTAGAATCCAATTCTTGCTATAGGGTTTTACTTGTGGAAATTACATTTTTAAAGCAATAATGCCTCATTACTAGACCTCTATTGTAACTGTCCAGGTGAATTTCTGGAATTTTCTTTCTCTGACTAAAAGGAATAGGGGTCATAAGACCGAAAAAAAAAAAGGAATTTTTTGATTGTCCCAAAATGCAATAAATAAATGATTGAAGGACAGTAGCTTAGTGTTCTGTTTTCTACTGCTGTTGGGTAGGTAATCATAGAACCTTCATAGGAATAGGTGCAATGTGTCATCTCTATGAGGTCAAATCTGGGTAAACTGTGATGTCAACTTTGGTCACCTTTTTTCTAATGACACTGACTCTCATATGTTTAACAACTATTCCTCACAAAATCTGACTTCAGGTGCTCTGTGGACTTGGCATTTTTATAACATTTTCTTCAATTGTCTTCATAAATATTTTAGGAGAAAGTAAGGGAGAAGGCCCTGGAGATTATCAGACAAATGCCATTTACACAAAAATCCAGATGAGATCATTTTTGCTTCATTTACGAACTTTTTCTTTCTTGTTAAAAGGTATCAAAGATTAGTTCTATCACTGGTTAGTTAGATATTTATTCAAATTGTTTTATTTATAAGCATCCTCTGATATTTGTTGCTGTTGATGCTCTCAGGTTTCTTTGGTGTCATTCCGGTGTCCTTATTACACATTACTGCCAAGGGTCCTATTGCAGAAATAACAAAGAAAAACAATCCAGCAGAGATTTGACAGCATCTGATAGACTCACTTTTGTATAGTTTTCCATTTGGATGAATAGTTTTTAAAAATTATTTTTAAGAAGAGATTGGAAAGTAACTAATGCATTTTGGACACATACACTGATCAACATTGTGCTAAATGCATCCCCTTTGAAAAAGAGGATGTTTAAATCTCATTATTACAAATGAGACAAAATGAGCCTCAGAGAAGTCAAATGAGTTGTTCAAGTTCATGCAGTTTATAAGTGGCCAGCTAAATTTTTAGCTTAGCTTAGATATGGCCTTTCCAGTACACTATGATGAACATTTAGTACCTAAGAACAGTTCACACAGTCATATTTTGTGCGCTGTCTTTAAGAAAATTCTTAACTAGACAAACAATACATGAGTTACACTGATGGAAATATTTTCAAATTTGTGTTATTCTGTCTTTTGCTGAAAGGCAAAGTTTGGTAAAACAAATATAATACTCTTGAAAATCTTTCTAGTCTCTCATAATACACTATAAACTATTTACCAAGTTAAAATATTTGAGTCATAATTTCCTGCTTGTTATGTAATAACCTATTTGAAAATTCTTGTTTTGATAGCTGGAATCCATTATTAATAATTTTCAGAAAACAGAGGCTTCTGGGAAGGAGGAATTTAAAGAAAAATAAGTTTATGGCCTATTCCTACCCTCTAGAAATCCTAAGAATCCTATGCCTTTGTTACACAGTCATAAAATAGTGAACTTTAACTTCTAGCAAGACGACGCACAACTATGTTCTGCTGGCCATAAAGCCTAGAAGAAACTGGGATCAAGTTTGTTTGTTTTCAGGGAGGCTAGAGTAGAATTTGTAGGAATATGTGGGCAAAACACAGATGAAAACTGTAGTCCTAATGGTGGAGAGGAGGCAACAGCGTGAAAGTCTCCAAAGAAATTCAGGCAGATACAGGCTGTTTATGGGCCAAATAGACAGAACGTGTGGGAATAAAGTGAGCTGTGGGGCTGAATCATGGTAGGAATTCTGCCTGAAAATGAAACAAAGGAGAACAAGGATAGGGTCCAGCTACAGGGAAATAAACATACAAGTATAAATAGACATACTAAAGCCAGCTGGCTGAGTCAGACCATCATGTCTTCCCAACACAAGCTCGCAGAATTGGAAAAGCAAAGAAACCCTGGGTAGTAAGGCCTAGAACAAGGGAATATATATCACCCTCAACCCCCAACCCCACCGTCACCATCATGCGCATATAGATACAGGCAAGCATATTTGCAGAATTGTGCTTGATCTTTCACAATTTTAGGAGATAGCGAAATAAGATTGGACTGACCAATACCCATCTTCTTCAGGAATAGTTTTATAAGAAAGTCAGCCTTGTTACAGCAGGTTGTATGCTGACACTCAGTGCTTATTGAATTTTCTTATTAGAGTATTTCTCTCGAACAATATGCAAGAGGAGATCTTTGCCTCTAGGCGTAACAAAAATGCAGAAAGTCTTATGAGTGAAAAGTGCAACCCTTAATTAGCAGAATTAATTTTAGAAGAATAAGAGAGACACTCTACAATAAAACAAAAAATTAGCCGGGCGTGGTAGCGCGCGCCTGTAGTTCCAGTTACTTGGAAGGCTGAGGCAGAAGGATCACCGGAGCCCAGCAGGTCGAGGCTGCGGTGGCCGGGAGCGGCCACTGCACTCCAGTCTGGGCGACAGAGTGAAACTCCAACTCAAAAATAAATAAATAAATAAATGAGAGACACTGATATGTATTGACGGTCTATTATAAGTAGAGTGATTGTGCATTTACATAGGAAGAAGATATGTTATTTCATGGATTCTAAAACATGGGCATAAATACATTTCAAAATACTATTAGAGCTATATGCTAGCATGATTCTGATGTTAATTGTCAGTCCCTCCCAATAAGGATAATTTGTGAAACTCTTAGCTATTCTTTACTCCTTTTTTTACTGCTCACATTTGCAGAGATGACTCATTATGGACTTTTACTAGAGGTATACAGAAATCATGGTTATTTCTGTGTCTCTAAGTTAAGGGTTCAAGTTTAAGGTGTAAGAACTAATTTTATCAATGGTGGTCCTCTTGCCTTAATAATTTCTTTCTTTTTGCTACAACAAAATCCTTGGAAACTCAAGTATTTCACTAGGTTCACTTTCTTCTGAGTCACTTTCTAGAAAATATCTGCAACAAAGTAATTTCTTAGTGCTTCCCTGGGAGATTGTAGATATTTCTGACTATTGATGGAAAGAGAGCATTAAGACCAAGATTTATTTTAAAAATGACTCTCTCTTCTTCATCCCTAAAATATTTTAATTTGATTAAAACTTGAATATATCCTTTTGTCGTGACTTTGCTGTTTAATAATTTATGTACTCTGAGAAGGGCGCGGTGGCTTATGCCTATAATCTCAGCATTTTAGGAGGCCAAAATGAGAGGGTTGCCTGAACCCACAGGTTTGAGACCAGCCTGGGCAAATTGGCAAGACCTCATCTCTACAATAAATCAAAAAATTAGCCATGCTTGGTGGCATGCACCTGTAGTTCCAACTACTTGAAAGACTGAGGTGGAAGGATTGCTTGAGCCCAGCAGGTCGAGGCTGCAGTGGCCGTGAGCATGCCACTGCACTCCGGCCTGGGCAACAGAGTGAGACTCTGACTCAAAAAAAAAATAGTTTGAATAGTTTATATACTCTGGAATAGCTGTCGGAGTTAGGTGATATGTAAATGTATCATCACTTTCCTTTAAGAGTTATTTGATAATAGCTATTAAATTATTTTTTAAAAATTTTTTTCTTTTTTGAGTTGGAGTCTCACTCTATCACCCAGGCTGGAGTGCAGTGGCTGCTCCAGGCTACCGCAGCCTCCACCTGCTAGGCTCTGGCGATCCTTCCTCCTCAGCCTTCCAAGCAGCTGGAACTACAGGTGTGCGCTACCACTCCCGGCTAATTTTTTTTATTATTATTATTGTAGAGATGAGGTCTCTCCAAGTTGCCCAGGCAGGTCTCGAAGCCGCGGGCTCAGGCAATCCACTCACCTCAGCCTCCCAAAGCGCGGGATTATAGGCTGAGCCACCGAGCCTGGTAGCTATCAAACTTTTAACTGTACATGCTCTGATATTTCTGTTTTCATAAATTTGTACTCAAGTATATTCATAATAATTATTAAAGATATATGTATAAACACATGGGCTGCAGTATGATTTATAAGTTGGAAAAACTATATTAGAGATTTGGTTAGTTAGCATCCTTGAAATGAAATATGCAATTTAATAAAATGAGGTAGATTCTATGAGTTGGTATAAAAAATACTCAAAATATAGTAAACAAAAAAGCATAGATTATCATGTATACTACAATCACAGTTATGTTTAAACATACACATCTATGAAAATGCTTGTATCTGCATAAAACATTTCTGAAAGAACATAAAAGATATGTTTTACAGTGCTTATCTCTGGAGAGTGTGTTAAAAATGACAAAAGGAAAGGATGTTTTCATATAAATATCTGCATTTTTTTGGCATTGTGAATTATAGTTTCTTTAATAAAAATAAGAAGTTGGCCAGGCACAGTGGCTCACGCCTGTCATCCCAGCACTTTGGAGGCAAAGTCAAGAGGATTGTCTGAGCCCATGGGTTCGAGACCAGTCTGGGCAACATGGCGAGACATCATCTCTACAATAAATAAAAAAAATTAGCCAGGCATGATGGTGCACGCCTGTAGTTCCAGCTACTTGGAAGGCTGAGATGGAAGGATCACCTGAGCCCAGCAGGTCGAGGCTGTGCTGGCCAAGAGTGTGCCACTGCACTACAGCCTGGGCAGCAGAGTGAGACTCCAACTCAAAAAAAATTAGTAAAAATTTTCCACTCTACTAAACAAAGAGTCTAATAAAAGTAAACACTCAGCCGGGCTCAGTGGCTCAGCCTGTAATCCCGCGCCTTTGGGAGGCTGAGGTGAGTGGATTGCCTGAGCCGCGGGTTCGAGACCCGCCTGGGCAGCGAGACCTCATCTCTACAATAAATCAAAAAATCAGCTGGGCGTGGTAGCACATGCCTGTAATTCCGGCTACTCGGAAGGCTGAGGCGGAAGGATCGCCGGAGCCCAGCAGGCCGAGGCTGCTGTGGCTGTGAGTGTGCCACTGCACTCCGCCCCAGGTGAGAGTGAGACTCCAACTCAAAAAAAAAAAAAAAAAGTAAACACTCTTAGACATTTCCCTAAATAAGGAAAAAGAGGTCTTTGTAATGGATGCGATGATCCAGGACAGAAATAGCCACACCAATTTCCTATACCACCATCCTCCCAATTTTGATTTCATGCACGATCCTCTCAAGGTTTGCATGCCCTTCAATGAATGACTATGACTGAAAATGTAGATTATGTAAATGATACTTTTTGACCTTGACTTAAGTCTTAGTTTCCTAGGGCCACCATACAAATTGTAGCACACCTGGTGGTTTAAAACAACAGAAATGTTCGCTCACAGTTTTGTCATAGAAGAAAGTAAAAATTCAGAGGTTGGTAAGGCCATGTTCCCTCTGAAAGCTCTAAGTAAGAATCTCTCCTTGCCTCTCCTGAGCCTCTGGTTATTACTGGCAATCCTTGGCTTGCAGCTGCAATATGACAATCTCTGCCTCTGTCTTCACATGGCCTCCCCTATGTCTGTCATTGTGTCTCTTTTCTTCTTAAAAGAAACTCAGTCAGCTGAGTGTGGTGGCTTACACATGTAATCCCAGTACTTTGGGAGACAGAGGTGAGACGATTGCCTGAGCCCAGGAGTTCGAGATCAGCCTGGGCAACAGGGTGAGACCTCATCTCCACAATTAAACAAAAAATTAGCTAGGCGTGTTGGTACGTGCCTGTAGTTCCAGCCATTTGGAAGGCTGAGGCAGAAGGATCACCTGAGCCCAGCAGATCAAGGCTGTGGTGGCCATGAGTATGCCACGGTACTCCAGCATGGGAGACACAGTGAGACTGACTCAAAAAAGAAGAACCTCAGTCAGATTGGATTAGGGTCCATGCTAAACCAGTATGGCCTCATTTTAACCTGATTATACCTGCAAAATCTTTGTCTAAATAAGGCCACATTCCCAGGTGTTTGGGTTAGGGCTTTTTGGTGGCACACCATTCAACCCACAACAACTTAGTTTTTCAGATCCTCCATGTTTTTTTCAGATCCTCCATTTTAATTGCTTACTCCACAAGATGAATTCTAAGCGACTGTATGGGATAAATGCAGCAGCTGAATTAGCAATGTTGTTCCGACAACTATCTCAGTTTCCAGTGGGACTCAAAGACTCTCCATCCTCCTCACAATCATATATCACGACACACACATACATACATATATATATATATATATGTATATATATAATGGAGGCTTATATTTTATGATACTTAATGCCTCCTAAGACCCATTTAGAAGAATAAAAGACTTGATTACTCTTAGCTCAACTTGAGGATAATAGTATTTAGTAATACTCAGAGATTAAAACACTTTTAGAGCTAAAACTTGCTAAAGAGAACAAATGGTTGCTAATGTATATATTTGAATATACTATTAAATAAAACAAAACACAAAGATCAGAATTGCTATTCCTACTTCTTCTTTTTTCTTTTCTTTCTTTCTTTTTTTTTTTTTTGTGAGTCAGGATCTCTGTCACCCAAAGTGAAGTACAGTGGCACGATCATGACTCACTGTGGCCTCACCTCCTGGGTTCAGGTGATCCTCCTGCCTCAGCTGCCTGAGTAGCTGGGACGACAGGCACACACCACCACACCGCGTTAATTTTTTTTATTTTTCGTAGACTTGAGATCTCAGTATGTTGCCCAGGCTGGTCTGGAACTCCTCGGCTCAAACAATTCTCTTGCCTCATCCTCCCAATGTACTGAGATTGTAGTAATGAGCCACCCTGCCCAGCCAATTTGTTCTTTTTTCATACACAAAGGGTGACCTACCTTTTGTATGCTATCTTATGAAACTTGCTTTTTTTCACTTAACACTATATCTTGGGGATTATTATAAATGCATGTAGACCTCCTTGTTCTTTTCAGTAAACTATATAGTATGGCTTTTTATGAAGAAAGCAATTGTGTATTGATGGACAGAGCTTTCTGCAGTATATAAACTTATATTTACATCACTGTGTACATTGTTAGATATATATGTAGGATTCATTCTTAGAAGTGGGATTTGGGGGTCAGAGAGTAAAGTCATGTCTTATTTGGAGAGCTATTGTCAGATTGCCTTCCATGGAAGTTGTATCATTTGGCAGTCTGACCAACATGGGAAAGAAATGTCTCTTCTTCTGAAAACTGGCACAAAAAAGGCAGGTCAAACCTGGATTTTTTTCAGTCCTATAGATGTGAAATAGCATCTTACATGTCACAGCACAAGATTAGTCCCATTTCATCATGTGCAAGCATGAGTATGTTTTTATGCATCTAATAGCCCTTCATATATACATATATATAGATGTATACGTATAGGACAATAGTATTTAGTAATACCCAGAGATTAAAACACTTTTAGAGCTAAAATTTGCAAAAATGAACAAATGATCACTGAGGTACTGTATATTTAAATATGCTCATTAAATAAAACAAAACATGCAAATCAGAATTCTTATGTCTCCATTTTTTTCTTTATAAAAATGTGTGTGTATATAAGTACTTTTTTCTCTCCCTCTAACTGATTTGCTTATGCCCTTTGCCCACTTTTCTATTGGGCTTTGATATTTTTGTTATTGATTTCTTGGAACACTTTATACGTGAAAAAAAATAATCTAGAGACTGGTGTTTTTATACTTCACAAGTAACAGGAAATACTATATAAAACCTGGACTCAGCAAAGGATGACCCTTAGAAAAAGGGTCAAGAAAAGAAACAACTTATAAAAGATCTACCCATTAGTTCAAGGAAAAGACAAAACTTTTTGGTTGTTTCTAACAAGTTTCTTTCTGGTTGGACTCTGGGAAAGAATAAAACATTTTCTGTGAGCAATTTCTGAGAGTACATTTATAGACTCTACTTGGTATGGAAATTCTCAAAGATTAGAGAGTAACAAAAAAAGTGGTCTCGAGTCAGTGAAACCCTGAAATGCACTGATACTATGGCCCAAGACCATAGTTTGCTGACTTCCAAGCTCTCTAGGGAGGGCCTTTCTATCAGAATTCCTGGGATACAGAGATAAGACTCAAATGCTGAATGGGTAAGTTATTATAATATGAAATGAAGTTGCAGAGTAGTGATGGCTGCTATTTCTCAAGTGTTGTATTGCAAAGCTCATACCAGGATGGTCCAGGGCAAGGATCCTGGGACCAGAAACCAGAAAAGATCAATACTCTATGTTACAATAACTTCTATGCTAAAGCACATTAAAAAAGTTGAATTCAGGTAAAGAAAATAAATGTGTTGTAATGGGCTATAATCATAGGAAACTTGAATTAAATATTTATAGATTTGCTTTATCATTTTGACTGAGAAACAAGTTGTTCAGCCTGAATTTACCATTTCTTATGCCTTAAAACAGAAAATATACATAACTATGAAAAGCAACAATTTTTTAACCATATTTTAAATTTAATGTAATTTTAAATGTTATGAAATGGTCCAAACATAAAATCTATAATTGTATATAAAATAATATAATAGACATCCACACGCCGCCATGAGTTACGACAAATGTTAATATGTTCTTTAAGAGTCAGGACAGGGCCATTGCTTTGCTAAGCTCTTTGTACTATGACTCTTTGAGCTATAGTCATCATGATTTCCTAAGCTTTGGTTCCTCCCCTAACTTGGGGTAATAAATCTATTTTCTGTCTCTCCAATTTACTCTAAATAAACTAAATTTTCCAATTAAAAAAAAAGGATACAGGATAGGCTAGTATGCCATGACACAAACACCATTGAGGTATCAGTCGCTAAAAGTAACAAAGTTTTATTTCATATCACCTGGAGAAAACAGGAAGGCTCTACTCACAGATATCACCCAGTCTCAGGCTGATAGAGGCCTTGCTAGCTCTTTCATCTCTGCATTTGCTACAGCAGGGTAAGAGAGCTTGGAGATTTGCACATCTTGGGGTAACCCAAGACACATATTCTCTCATTTCATTGGTCAGTCCAAGTCACATGGCCATTCTTAATCCCTGGGTGTGGGTAAGTATATAACCTTTTCACACGTCTGCAAAAAACAAAGAACCAGAAATAGGGGCAAACTTGTATTTCAACAAAACATCCCACAAAAAAAACTGAGAAGACTAATAAATTAATATTAATATTAATTCAGAAAAAAGCAAAAACAGTACAAATAAACAATAACATGTAAGGAAATGAGACAAGTTTAAAAGAAATTTGAAAGAATACAAAATGAACAATGTAAATACTAACTTAAAGAAGCCTGTACTAATAATACCATTAAAAATACATCTTAAGGTTACTACACAAATGGTTAGCAAAAGCAACTATAAATATGAAATGAGTGTATTGTTTACAATTTTCCTTCAAGGAAAATACCAGAACTATTATTTCCAATTTTACAGAATTTTTTCCAGAGACCAGGTAAACACCGCAACTCATTTTCCAGAGACCAATTAAACACTACAACTCATGACTAGCAGAACATTGATGGGATAACCAGACAAAGTCAGTATAGACCAATATAATTAGTCAAATGTTTTAAAAACAACAAACAAACCAGATTCAGAAATAGAAAAGATAATGCATAATAGCCAAGTTTGCTAAGAGAATTAATATAACTCACCATAAAGTAATCTCCTTTGACAGGCTAAAGGAGAAAAATAATGTTAGCATTAGATATAATTCAACATACACTTATGGGAATAACTCTTAGCACAAAAGGAATAGAAGAAAATGTTTTTGTTTTTGTTTCTGAGTTGGAATCTCACCCTGTTGCCTAGGCTGGAGTACAGTGGCATGCTCACAGCCACCGCAACCTTGACCTGCTGAACTCAGGAGACCCTTCTACCTCAGCCTTCCAAGTAGCTGGAGCTATGGCGTGCAGTACCACACCTGGCTTTTTTAAAAATGTGTTGTCGAGATGACTTCTCTCCAAGTTTCCCAGGCTGGTCTCGAACCCCTGAGCTCAGGCAATCCTCTCACCTCGGCCTCCTAAAGTGCTGGGATTACAGGCTTGAACCACCACACCTGGCCAAAAATGTTTTAAACTGGTGAAAGGTATATGTTTAAAGAGCTACAACAAACACCATATATAATAAGAAAAAGTTAAATCATTTGCTCCAGCCTGGCAACATGGCAAGACCTCATCTCTACAATAAATCAAAAAATTAGCTGGGTGTGGTGGCGTATGCCTATATTTCCAGCTACTTGGAAGACTGAGGCAGAAGGATCACCTGAGACCAGCAGGTCGAGGCTGCAATGGCTGTGAGCATGCTACTGGCCTCCAGTCTGGGCAACAGTGAGACTCCAACTCAAAAAAACAAAACAAAAAAAGAAATGGGGTCCATGCCGAGCATGGTGGCTCACACCAGTAATCCCAGCACTTTGGGAGGCAGAGGCAAGAGGATTGCCTGAGTCCAGGGGTTCGAGACCAGCCTGGGCAACTTGGTGAGACCTCTCCTCTACAATAAATCAAAAAATTAGTCAGACATCATGGCCTATACTTTTAGTTCCAGCAACTTGGAAGGCTGAGGCAGAAAGATTGCCTGAGTTCAGCAGGTTGAGGCTGCGGTGGCCATGAACACATCACTGCACGCCAGGCTGAGTGACAGAGTGAGATTCCTACTCAAAAAAGAAAAGAAAAGAAAAGAAAAGAAATGGGGTCCATGACATAACTGAAAATGAAAATTGGTGGGAAAGGAGAGACTATTCAACAAATGCTAAAGAGATATCTAGTTGTCCATATGAGGAAAAAAGTAAATAAATATCTTGCTTCACAAATTAATTTTAGATGGATCAAAGACTTAAACAGTATACAAAATAGCTTTAAGATACTTAATAATAAGCGGGGCTCGGTGGCTCAGCCTGTAATCCCGTGCCTTTGGGAGGCTGAGGTGAGTGGATTGCTTGAGCCCGCGGGTTCGAGACCCGCCGGGCAGGCGAGACCTCATCTCTACAATAAAATCAAAAAATTAGCCGGGCGTGGTAGCACGTGCCTGTAATTCCGGCTACTCGGAAGGCTGAGGCGGAGGGATCGCCGGAGCCCAGCAGGTCGAGGCTGTGGTGGCCGGGAGCGGCCACTGCACTCCAGTCTGGGCGACAGAGTGAGACTCCAACTCAAAAAAAAAAAAAAAAAAACCAAAAAAAAAAAGATACTTAATAATAAGGAGAATATTTCATGACATCAAGGTAGAAAAAGATTTATTGAATGAAATTTTTAATATGGTAGTAATAAAAGAAAAAAATCATAAATATGGCTATATTTACATTAATAACTTATTTCAACAGAAAAACCTTATAGAGTAAAAAAGACAATAGCAAGATTTTGATACAACCAAGATATTCCCAAGAATAAATAATTACATCTGTAGACATGTCATGAAGGTATTGTATTGCATACACACTTACATGTATGCCAGTTTTTAAAGTTATAATAAAATACACATAACATAAAATGTAAGATCTTAACCATTTTTAAGCAGCAGTGTTAGATATATTCATGGTATTGTGCAACCAACCTCCAGAGCCTGTCTCATCTCGCTAAACTGAAACTCTATACCTATTAAACAACAAATCCCGGTTGCCCTTTCTCCCCAGTCCCTGACAACCTCCTTTCTTCCCTGTGTCTGTGTGAATTTGATGACTTTAGGCACCTCATGTAAGAGGTCTCATGCAGTATTTGTCTTTTGGTGACTGTTTTCTTTTACTCAGCACAATCGCCTCAAGGTTCTCACAAGTAGCATGTGTCAGAATGTTCTTACTTTTCAAGGCTGAAGAGTGTTCCATCGTATGTATTTGCCATAATTTGTTTATCCATTCACCCACTGATGGGCACTTGGGGTTATTCTATCTTCTGGTAGTTGTGAGTAATGCTGCTGGGATCATAAGTATACAAATATCTCTTTAAGACCTTGCTTTCAATTCTTTTGAGTATATACCCAAAGGTGGAACTGTTGGATCATATAGTAACCGTATTTTAAATTTTTTGAGGAATCGCCCCACTGTTTTCCATAGCAACTCAATTGTTTCACATTCTCACCAACAGTCCACAGGGATTCCAATTTCTCCGCACACTTGACAACATTTGCTATCTTCAGGGTTTTTTTTAATTTGTTTGTTTGTTTTGAGTTGGAGTCTCACTCTGTCAACCAGGCTCATGTCCACCGCAGCCTCAACCTGCTGGGCTCAGGTGATCCTTCTGTCTCAGCCTTTCAAGTAGCTGGAACCATAGGAATGTGCCATCATCACTGGCTGATTTTTTGATTTATTGTAGAGACGAGGTCTCACTACGTTGCTCAGGCTGGTCTCGAACCCCTGAGCTCAGGTAATCCTCTCACCTCCGCTTCCCAAAGTGCTGGGTTTACAGGCATGAGCCTCTGTGCCAGGCTGATCTTCAGGTTTTTTGAGAGTAGCCTTCCTGATAGGTGTAAGGTGCAGTGCACATTGACAAAAATGAAACCCCAAATAGACATATAAACAGTGTTTCAGACAGATTTACAAAATTGGGCACAGAGAAGTTTGAGATTATCTTCTAAGAATATTTACAACCCGACTGCTAAAATTTAAAAGAAAGACAGAGAAGCAAATGTTCCTGTGTCTTTATCCTCATCTTCCAGGAAGTAAATTTAAAACCCATCATCTTACTGTTGGAGGTGGCTGGACCACAAACTCATTTCTCTGTAAATTGATTTTGGTTTTTTTTAGTTAGGCTTTTATTCTGTCTTTCCATATGAACTGCATAAGGAAAGCAAGTAGCCCTATTAGGTGAGAGCAATGTTCTTTCACAGAAAAATTCCAGCAAATACACGTAGGCAAATGATGCAATTTAGAAAATTACCATTTTGCAATTTGTTAAGTAGTAAATGACTCAGACAAAGTCATTGATGAACAACTTTTTAAAAAATAATAAATGAAAAGTTGATGGGGAAATTTAAAAGTGCAAGGATCAAGACTTCGCCATTCAGAGTAAACAACCTCAGTGTCACTAAAAGCCAGCAAGTACTTCCCGATGTGAGGCAAGGAGGTATGATCAACTCAGAACAACCTTTGAAATGTCCTTAATATAATCAAGTCTTAAATCTTCATTTTCTGGAAATATGAGGATGAGAATTGTTGGGTAATACCATAAGGAAACATTCAGATAACAGAATGGGAGAGAATGTAACTTGTGAGGGCAACTGACATGGTTTCTTTTATAAACCAGTGACAACAAAAAAAGCGTGGACGTGGAGGAGTTGGGTGCGCCAAGTTTGAAGAGATTTAAAAGAGACAAGAGACAAGCCAACTCAATCAGAAATGTCTTGGTTTTGATAATTGAGAGAAATTTGTATGTTGACTAAGAGTTTACTGAAATTATCATCCAGTGGTGGCTCATATCTGTAATCCCAGTCCTTTGGGAAGCCAAGGCAAGAGGATTGCTAAGTCCAGGAGTTTCAGATCAGCCTAAACAACATAGAGATCTCATCTCCACAAAAAACAAAAAAATTAGTCGGGCATAGTGGCGCCTGCCTGTAGTCCCAGCTACTTGGGAAGCTGAAGCAGAAGGGTTGCCTGAACCCAGGAAGTCGAGGCTGCAGTGAGCCCTGATCATGATACTGCACTTCAGCTTGGTTGACAGAGTAAGACTCCAATTCAAAAAAAAAAAAGAAAGAAATTTGCAATTTAGTGGTGGGTATTAATATTGTAGCTACATATGAAAATATCTTCTGGAGATATACACTATACAATCGAAGAGTGAGATGTTGCCGGGCATGGTGGCTCATGCCTGTAATCCTAGCACTCTGGGAGGTGGAGGCGAGCGAATTGCCTGAGCCCGGGGGTTCGAGGCCAGTCTGGGCAATTTGGCAAGACCTCGTCTCTACAATAAATCAAAAAATTAGCTGATTGTAGTGGCATGTTCCTGTAGTTGCAGCTACTCGGAAGGCTGAGGTGGAAGGATTGCCTGAGCCCAGCAAGTGATGGCTGTGGTGGCCATGAGCATACCACTGTACTCTAGCCTGGGTGACAGAGTGAGACTCCGACTCAATAAAAAAAAAAAAAAGAGATGCCATGATAGCTACAATTTGATTTTAATTACTCAAAGCAAGGGAAAACAGGTAAAACAAACTTGGAAATGTGTCAGTTGTTAGATCTTAGAAATAGGTGGATGGGGATTTCTTATACACTTTACTTTTGCATATGTTTGGAAACGTAATACAAATTTCAAATTGTCCTACAATTAATCTAGATATTAGATAAATGTGATTGAGTGCCTTTAGGAAATTCTAATTGCTAGAAAAATTAAATGCAGAATGTCTTTTAAAAGATTAATAATGATAAAAATATTGAATATAGAAATTTTAAATTATATAGCAAAAGTGAATTTTAAAATGTGTAGCATGAAAATTCTCAAAAATGAAAGTGTAAGAAAAGGTGATGAAAATACTATGAAACTCAACCAGGTAGAGTGGCTCACACTTATAATCCCAGCATTTTGGGAGGTTGAGGCAAAAGGATTGCCTGAGCCCAGGGGTTCAAGACCAGCCTGGGCAACTTGGCAAGACCTCATATCTACAATAAATCAAAAAATTAGCTGGGTGTGGTGGTGCGCGCCTGTGGTTCCAGCTTCTTAGAAGGCTGAGGCAGAAGGATAGCCTGAGCTCAGCAGGTCGAGGCTGCGGTGTCTGTGAGCAAGCCACTTCACTCCAGCCTGGGTGACAGAGTGAGACTCTGACTCAAAAAAAAAGAAAAAAGAAAAAAAAAAGAAAATAGGATGAAACCAGTAGCTCACCGCAACCTTGACTTTTCAGGTTCAAGTGACCTTTCTCCAGAGTAACTGAGACTACAGGCACACACCACCATGCCCAGCTAATTTTTTGTTGTTGTTGTTGTTGAGACAAGTACTCACTGTCTTGCCCATGCTGATCTTGAGCTCTTGTGTACAAGTGAGCCTCCCACCTTGGCCTCCCAAAGTGCTGGGATTACAGACATGAATCACTGCCTGGGCCCCAAGTCCTCTATTGTTATGTGAACCCTTGTGTACTGAATTTTTAAACATAAAATCCAACTAGATCTTTTTAACTAGATTAACAAAACCAATCTCAAAATATTACAAAGAAGTAAAGATATTTGATAAAGTAAAAAGCAAGCAGAGATGGCAATATCAATATCAAAGTAATTTCAATATACAAGAAATTAAGTGGAACAAAGCTGACCAGTTTATAAAATTGTTATTTATAACAAAGACAAAATTGCTACGGACTTGTATGTTCATATTGCTTGCTCATTCAAACTTGCAGTTACTTCTAAAATGATTTACCTGCCTCTACATTCTAATTCTTCTTCACCAACTAGTCACAAAGATATAAAAGTTATAAAATCAGAAATATTCAATAACCAATTATTAAATATCTCCTTAGCTAAACAGTATAGGTGTATACATAAAGATATCTAACACATATACTCGAATACTTGCCACACCCACTTCAGCCTTTGTTTTTTCTGGGGAAAGGCACAGATCACATATCTTGTTCTTTTCTGAGCCTTGTTTTTCTTTCTTTCTTTTTTAAAGATGAGGTCTAAGGCAGGCACAGTGGCTAAGGTAGCTAACGCTTGTAATCCCAGCATTTTGGGAGGCTGCAGTGGAAGGATGACTTGAAGCCAGGCGTTCGAGACCAGTTTGGGCAACAAAGCCAGACCCCTCCTCTATAAAAAATAGAAAAGTTAGCCAGGCATGGTGGCACGTGCCTGTAGTTCTAGCTATTCAGGAGGCAACAGGATCACTTAAGCCCAGGAGTTCAAGGCTGGGATGAGCCACAGTGGTGCCACTGCACTCCAGCCGGGGTGACAGAGTGAAAAGGCAAAACAAACAAATAAATCCTGCTCCATCACCCATGCTGGAATGCAGAGGTGTAATCGTAACTCACTGCAGCCTCAATTCCTGGGCTCAGGTGATCTTCCCACCCTAGTCTCCCTCAAGGAGTTAGGACTACAAGTGTGCCACGACACCTTCCTAAGTTTTGTATTTTTGTAAAGATGGGATCTCACTATTTTGCCCAGACTGGTCTCAAACACCTGGCCTTAAATGATCCTCCCACCACGACCTCCCAAAGTGCTGAGATTATAGGTGTGAGTAACTATGCCCTGCATCCAGCCCCCTCTTTGCTTTTTTTTTCTTCCTTCTGGTCATAACTGGCTAAAATGTCCTAGACTTTTATAAATATTTTATTGTTATATCTAATGTTTTAATTATTCTAAATATCATTGCTTAAATTATTCTATACATTATTGTTTAAATTAATAAGTAGATCAAGTTGGAAAGAGCATCATAATTTTTTTTTCCAGATCTTGTTCACACAATCCTCACAAAAAGTAGGATGTAGGTTGGGTTCAGGTGACATTTCTGTCTCAGACTCTTGAGTAGCTAGGATGACAGGCATGTGCCACCACACCTGGCTAATTTTTCTATAGAGACAAGGTCTGGTTCTGTTGCCCAGGCTAATCTTGAACTCTTGGGCTCAAGCAATCCTCTCAACTTGGTTTCCCCAAGTACCGAGATTACTAAACCATGAGCCATTATACCCTGCTCTTTATCCATAGTATTTTTGTCATGGACAGGAACAAAATGATTGTTGCACATAGTACATAGGCCTTACTATTCCTAATGATAGTAATTGCTTGATAGTCTTTTGCAAGTCAATGTACCCAGCACACTGAGATAAAAACTAAGAGGCAGATGTAAGTCCAGAGCTTCAGAAACATGTATAGTGTTGAAGTTCTAACTTTTTGAATTTTTTTTCAAGTTTAGTAGGATGTATTTTATTTAATCTTGGGCGTTATGCTTTTAGTATAAATGTGGGTCTTTTCTGGAAGATTTTATCCAACTCTTTTAAATTTTCTAAAGAAACTCATTGTGATTTTAATACAAGCATTTGTGAGCTTGAAATGATGTGCTTAATGCATTCAGAAAGTTTATAAATAACGAAAATGCAAATATTTTAACTCATCACTAGCAAATACTGTCAAAACTTTAAGGAACAGAGGTTTAATACTATTTAAACTATTTCAGCACAGGCATGGTGGCTCACACCTGTAATCCCAGCACTTTCAGAGGCTGAGGCAAGAGAGGACTGCCTGAGTCCACAGGCTCGAGACCAGCCTGGGCAACTTGATGAGACCTTAACTCTATGATAGATCAAAACATTAAGCTGGGCATAGTGGCACACACCTGTAGTTCCAGCTCCTTGGAAGGCTGAGACGAAATAATTGCCTGAGCCCAATCAGTCAATGCTGCAGTAGCCATGAGCATGCCACTGCATTCCAGCCTGGGCAACGGAGTGAGAGTCCGACTTAAAAAAAAAAATTCAGCTGATAGAGAAAGAAAGAAAAATACTAATATCTGCATAACAAAATGTATGAAAAAAGAAAAACTATAGTTCAAATACAATATCACTCCAAAACTTTTAAAGCTTTTAAATAGAACTAACCTACTTTAGAAATTTAATATCATATAATAAATGAGAATTAATTTCAGGGATAAAAGAAATATTTAACTTTAAGAAATCTATTAATATCAGTTCCTTAGCGATAGATCAAAAGAAAAAATTTCAATCCTGTAATCCCAGCATTTTGGGAGGCAGAGGCAAGAGGACTGCCTAAAACCAGTGGTTCAAGACCAACCTGGGCAACATGACAAGACCTCATCTCTACAATAAATCCAAAAATAGCCAGGCATGGTGGCGTGTGCCTGTGGTTCCAGCTACTTGGAAGGCTGAGGCAAAAGGATCACCCGAGCCCTGCAAATCGAGTCTGTGGTGGCCATGAGTGTGCCACTGCACTCCAGCCTGGGCAACAGAGAAAGACTCCAACTCAAAAAATAAAAAATAAAAAGTCATCATAACACTAAAATTCTGGAAACACTGTTATGAAATTCAGAAAAAGACCAAGGCCCAGAATATGTTCTCCTTCTTTACCTGATTATGGGGAGACCCACAGGGGTGACCTGAGGGAGATTCACTGCTATGATATAGGTTACATAAAAGACTTGGCCACCTTTTTGGTTAGGCCCAATCCCACAGCTGGAAGGATCTTTTCCATGCCTGTCCAACCTTGTGACTTGGAAGGTCAGGCCTTGAGGAGTTGTATCATGACCTGGTATCCCATGGTCCAGCACAGTCCCCAGTGGAGCCCAGCAGCATGCCAAGAATTGCATTTTTGTATGCTGACTAGAATCTGCTTTCAGCACTGCAGAAGGTCTAGCCTTGCTCCAGAACCCTCTGGATCTGCTCTGTGACTCTCCCATCAGGAAAGGCCAGAGACTTCTTCTTCACCCTGCTCTTACCACCTACAACCTGGGTCTTGCCTGCTGAAATCTTGAGAAACATTTTTGGAAAATATAAATCATAAAAATGGATCCAAGTAAAAAAAAATGTTAAAACATTAATAGATCAAAAAACATTAAGAAATGAAAGTAGCCGAGCTCGGTGGCTCAGCCTGTAATCCCAGCGCTTTGGGAGGCTGAGGTGAGAGAATTACCTGAGCCTGTGGGTTCGAGACCCGTCTGGGCAATTTGGCGAGACCTCATCTCTACAATAAATCAAAAAAAAATTAACCGGGCGTGGTAGCGCGCGCCTATAGTTCCAGCTACTTGGAAGGCTGAGGCAGAAGGATCATGAAAGGAGGTACCTCGGGTTCGAGACCCGCCTGGGCAACTTGGTGAGATCTCATCTCTATAATAAGTAAAATATTAGCCCGGCATGTTAGCACATGCCTGTAGTTCCAGCTACTCGGAAGGCTGAGGTGGAAGGATCGTTGGAGCCCAGCAGGTGGAGGCTGCGGTGGCCGGAAGCAGCCA
>NW_007249814.1:472269-489836 GCF_000164805.1 Carlito syrichta | reverse complement strand
AAAAAAAAAAAAAAAAAAAGAAATGAAAGTAGTCAAAAGTCATATTTAAAAATGGCAAGTCCTAGCCAGGCTTGGTGGCTCACATTTGTAATCTCAGCACTTTGGGAGGCAGAGGCGAGAAAATTGCCTGAGCCCACAGTTTCAAGATCAGCCTGAGCAACATGGTGAGACCTCATCTCTACAATAAGTCAAAAAATTAGCTGGGCATGGTGGCGTGGAGCCTGTGGTTCCAGCTACTTAGAAGAGTGAGGCGGAAGGATCACCTGAGCCTAGCAGGTCGAGGCTGCGGTGGCCACGAGCATGCCACTGCACTCCAGCCTGGGCAACAGAGTGAGACTTGGATTCCAAAAAAAAAAAGGCAAGTCCTACTTTAATAATTATTAAACACATGAAGTTTGTTTGTTTGGTTTTGAATCGGAGTCTCACTTGTTGGCCCCAGGCTGGAGTGCAGGGGCACTCTCACGACTACTGCAGTCTTGACCTGCTGGGCTCAGACGATCCTTCCACCTCAGCCTTCCAAGAAGCTGGAACTGCAGGTGTGCACCACCATGTCTGCCTAATTTTTTTTTTTTTTTTTTTTGTAGAGATGAGGTCTCGACAGATTGCTCAGGCTGGTCTTGAACTTCCTTCTGCCTCCCAAAATGCTGGGATTACAGGAGTGAGCCACCAGGCCTGGCTAAGCTTGTTTATTTGTAAAAGCTTTTTATTTCTTCTTTCAGTATTCTTCTCTTTGCTTTTTTCCTCTTTTTCTGAGTTTTCACCCGAAACTCCCTCTTTGCCCTCTTCTCCCAGGTTTACCTCATTCAAACGCTATCTTATTCCCCAAAATGACTTTCATTTCAAAGTTTAAGTATGCTTACTTATGATTTACAACATTTTCAGTTGCAACACATCTAACAGCTGAAATTCCCATCAGCCTCACACTCCCTTGGGCATTGCAACCATGGGAGCCACAAATCTTCCTCTTCTCCCGAGAAGTTTTTTCCAGGATGCAGAAAAAGGGATATTGATCTAAGATTTTAAAAAATGTATTCTCTCTAGTTTTTAAAGCATATCAAATAGTAGCATCACTAGTAATAAAAGTATGACTTACCTCTGAACTAATGTACTGCATCAGTATGCAAAGATCAGTGTGCAGTTAAGAGTGGTGAATAAGGTCAGGCTTGGTGGCTCACACCTGTAATCCCAACATGTTTGGGAGGCCTAGGCGGGTAGATTGCTCGAACTCAGGAGTTCGACACCAGCCTGGACAACATAGCGAAACCTCATCTCCACAAAAAAATAAAAAAATGCAAAATTAGCCGGGCGTAGTGGTGCATGTCTATAGTCCCAGCTACTTGGGAAGCTGAAGTGGAAGGATCACCTGAACCCAGGAGGTTCAAGACTGGGTGACAGAGGAAGGCTCCAATTAAATAAAAAGTGGTGAATTAGAGGAAATAATTCTGATTAGGCCAATTCACCTTAAGGTAAAAATTACTCCTTGAGGAGACAAACTTTTTAAAATCATGTTTATTTCTAAAGATTGAACTGCAAATTGGGAAGTTCCATGCAAAAAATATAGACTTTTGTTTTCCTTATATTTATTTGCCTTGCTTTTATCTCTCAAGTTTACACCATGACTTAATCATAGATAGAGGGATAGTTGATTCTTTATTGGGAATGACCATTCTAATTTGCCTCCAGGACCATGGGAAAGATATCGGTTTCCCCAGATGATGATTTATTTTCTTCTTCAGAACTCAGAAAGGCAAAGTGTTAGTTAAAGATCGGAGATGTTGAAGTAAATATCCTACTTGAATGTCCTAACAATAAATATATACTAAAATGCAAATAGAATGCTCTAATTAAAAAAAAAAAAAAGCAGAAACGGATGAGAAGGAAGAAGAGAAAAAGGAGGAGGAGGAAAAGAAGGAAGGAAGGAAAAGGAGACAAGGAAAGAAGGAAGGGAGGAAAGAAGGAGAGAGAGAGGGAGGGAAAAATATTTTATTGTGAGACATTTTGTCTTTAACAGAACTATTAGCTCCTGGAGGAGGTTAGAGACTTGGTTTTACATGGCATGGCTTTTGAGCCTTCTGCAACAAAGGGTCAGGATCCAATAAACATGTTAGTTGTTAGAAATAATTATCCTGAAAACATACAAGATATATGGATGAGTTTTGTATTTTTAAGAGGAATCAAACCACACAAGAAAAAATTCCAAACTAAGCTGTGTGTTTCTCATAAATTTGCACAACTCATAGATCAGATAAAAGGAGACCTCTAGAAGCCAGAAAAACTGATTTTAAAAAATGATATTAGTGAGTCAGAGCATTCTCCTCTCTTCTTTCTCTGTTAGGTCAGAATCCCAGTAGGGATTACAAAATGTTAGGTCAGACCAGGCATCTGTGATCTGCTGCTGTAGGTAGGATGCAGAGAATTGCATAGAAGTGAGATTGGAAAATAGTTTATTTAGAAAGTAAATTAGAGAGAGAGTGAGGAGATTCACCTCCCCAAGGTAGGGGAGAGGCCAAAGTTTAGGAAAACATGGCTGCCTACTGCTCAAAGAGCCACATGACCAGGCCAGAGCTTAGCAAAGCAATGGCAAATGGCTGCTTGAGGGTGAATGTTTTAAAACCTTCCCTTTGAGGGGTTAGGTCATTAAGGTAAGTGTGTGGGTGTCTGTTTCACATCATCTGGAAGGGGATGGGCAAGCACAGGTATTGACATCATGATGGTGGAGAGCAGGCAGATGGGTGGATTAATCACATGACTGTTGCCAAGGTAATGGGGTCTGTCTGTGTCTTGAAGGTCACAAAGGGCTAATTAGGTTAACTTGGTTTTCTTATGGCTGGAGGCAAATGCTTGGAATAGAAAATCGAATTAATGCAAAACAAGCTAAGGAGGGAGTTGTAAAACAATCATCAATAGCTATCTCTGAGTTCTGTCCTTGGCTAGTGATTAGAGGGTAGATTAAAGTGAACTACTGGAAAAACATGACAGAACACAGCAGTGTTAAAATAGCTGCTCTTTGGTTGTACTGAATACATTTTGGCCCTTTCACTCACTGTTCGTTTAATCTCTCACCATGCATTATTTCAAAATTAAGTGCCGTAGAATTTACTGTGCCTAAAATAACTTTTTAAAAAATGGAATAGGGCATATAGTTCTAAACTAGTACAGATCTGACAGAATAGAGTATTGGTAACTCATTGACTTTAAAATCAAAAGATGGGGCAGGTATAGTCACTTTGGGAGGCAGAGGTAGGAGGATTGACGGAATCCAGAGGTTCTAGAACAACCTGGACTTTGTCTCTTCAATAAATCAAAAAATAAAAATCATCCAGGCATGGGGGCACGTGCTTGTGGTTCCAGTTACTTGGAAGGCTGGGGCAGAAAGATCACCTGAACCCAGCAGGTTGAGACTGTGGTGGCCATGACAGAGTGGGACTCCAATTACAAAAAAATTTTTGAAAGATTGTCCTTAGGAAGATACTCAGAAGAATTCAGACGTGTAAATAATGTAGAGTTGACTAAGTCTCATCAATGGAAATTTTTTTCAAGTCTTTAGCTCTTAATTATCATCCTTTCTCAAAACCATCTAAAGAAATAGACTTAGAAAACAACTATAAAAAAGTCATTAGTTTGATAAGCATATATAAATGTCTCTCGAGGCAGGCAAAGATACTAGAAAACATAGAAACAAATAACCCCTTCTCTTTGTAGTGAAGAATGGAAAGGAATGGATTGTTTTATTCTATAATATATATGAGCATTTGTTACTATATGTCAAACATGATCATTTCTGAGGATAAAGAAATAAGAACAGCTGGGCACGGTGGCTCATGCCTATAATCTCAGCACTTTGGGAGGCCGAGATGAGAGGATTGCCTGAGTCCATGGGTTTGAGACCAGCCTGGGCAAATTGGCGAGACCTCATCTCTACAATAAATCAAAAATTTAGCTGGGCATGGTGGCACGCATCTGTGGTTCTGGCTACTCGGAAGGCTGAGGTGGAAGGATCATCAGAACCCAGCAGGTAGAGGCTGCGGTGGTCGTTAGCGTGCCACTGCACTACAGCCTGGGTGACAGAGTGAGATGCCAACTCAAAAAAAAAAAAAAAGAAGTAAGAAGACAAATACCCTGCCTAAAGAACCTCACAGACTAAGGTCGGGCACAATAGCTCTCACTCTTGCTTACCCAGCACTTCCAGAGGCTGAGGCAGGAGGATTGCCTGAGGTCAGACGTTCAAGACCAGCCTGGAAAATATAATAAGACCCTGTCTCTACAAAAATATTTTAAAAATTAGCTAGTTATGATAGTGCGTGCCTGTCGGTGACCGGTACTGACCAAGGGTGGGTTAGGACCCGCACCAGAGAATCTGGACGGTGAGAAGAGACCACTCGGAGGCAGTCCTTCTGGGAACAGTCTGATCAGGACTGAAGCCAATTTTATTCAAACCTTTTCCAACTTATATACCATTTTCTATACCCTCCAGTAGTGTGATAATTATTTACTGGGGGTGTACAAATTCCATGATGTATATTGCGGTTTACAAATTATGCATCACAAGACCATCACGAGACTTGCAAGTTCCAATTCGAACTCCATGATGCCTGACGTGCTTCACAAAACTCACATCAAGGTCACAGGTGCACAATTTCAATTGTTCAAAATGTCTTCCATAGTGTTCAATAAATCATTCATATTATACTCTTTGTTCTAAACCCTGATTAATACAAAAACTTTCTAAGTTAACTCTAGGTTCAATCCAGGTTCACTGACTCTTAATATTTTTTAACGGTTGATATTATCAACTTAACACTATAATCTATAAGTTTACTTAAATGACTTAATTTTTATTTATTCCATTAACCTATTATGACTCAACATAGTGCCCTGTAATTCTATAACAATTAATTCAAATCTTACTCCTTAGCATGACTTATATGAGTTTCATAAACCTAAACTTTAATTTTTATATGATCTAGTGATTGGACTTTAACCCAAAACTTAAATCTTTTTTCCTAGTACATTAATACATGGCTACGTGTAAAATTTCCTATTGTTATATTAGAAGCAAAAACAGCACCATTGGGAAAATTTTGGTATACTAATCAAAGGATCTTAAAATTGGCCTACAGGAACAGGAACTAAAGTCATAATCTGAGAAAAGGAAACTTAAAAGCTCAAACAAAACTCAAAAGTTTTCTATGAATGCTTATTACTATTTAAACCTTTTCGATGGAAATTGTATCGTCTTAAATGTATGTTTTATCCAAACAAGTCTATTCTAAAAATCAAATAGTAGCTGTCACACTCTTGGATAATGGGCTGCACGGTTACCATGACAATGACCTCGGGCTGAAGCAAACGGAGTTTAGGCATGTAAGGAAACTAGAAAACTTCCTGCCTGGCTAGAGGCAGGGCAATAAAACTATTATGATAATTTAGTTTCTAATCTTAATCCTAGGAGAAACTGCCTTTGGGAACAAGAGCTGACTAACCAGTCTACAAGGAAATAGGAGTTTAAAAATATCTAGAAAGAAGTAAAACTTAGAAAGACAGAGAAAAATAATTCTGCTATGCACTTTCCATCAGGTGTATTGAGATTTACTTATAAGTTTTACTGCCATGTATGCACACTGGTCACTAATCACACGCCAATATTATAGGTATGACTGATATCCTATGTCAGAGGCGATCTTCCAGATGGGCCTTTACAGGCCTCAGCCATGTAGTTATAGATGTTGGCTCCCAACACGTGCCTTTGTCCTAGCTTCTCCGGCAGGAGGATCTCTTAAGCCCAGAAAGTCAAGGATGCAGTGAACTATGATTACGCCACTGTACTCCAGCCTGAGTGGCACAACGTCTAGTGAGGATTCAGAGGGTAAAGAAGTGATTGAAGCATTAAGTTTACAGACACTTAAGGCAGTGGCATAAACAGCATGCTATGCAAAATAACTGCTTACTGAAACACTGATAATTTGCAATTCAAAATTGAGAGTATGACAGAGGTGTTAGATATATGATGTGGGAGCATAAACGGTTTTGAAATAACCCTTGAAGGCCTTAGAGAAAGTGTCCCTGAGAAAGCGGCATTAGAGTTAGGGTGGGAAAGCTAAGTAAGATAAGCCCGGGTGAAAAAGTTCAGGTGGGCGTGGTAGAGGGAACTTATCAGAAGTCATATATTTGTCTGTCAACAAGCCTGACTTGGACAGGAAACACTAAGAATTTTCTTTAGAAAAACAGTAAGATATGCATCAGGGAGTGCTCTAATGACACCAGAATGAGAAATTAGCTGCAGAATGTGAAAGACAGTTTGGAGTAAGAAAAAAAAATTTGCACTTTCTCCTGTAAGCAGGAAGCCAAAATAACTTTGGAAGAATGTAATTAACTCTCTCTCTCTCTCTAACCTTCCCTCCATTCTTCAAAGTTAACTGACACCATCACCATCGAGTAGAAAATGACCCAGAGTAAAAAAAGTCACTAATGAAAAAAAAATCTGCTGAGGAAATAGTTGCTGAAGCTCAATAAGCAATTTGGACAAAAGTAGTGATGGTGGAAGCAAAGAGGTGAGGACAAAATTGAAACACATTTCTAGATAGAATTCATAGGGTTTAGTTACTAGATGGGTGAGTTTGTGTAGCATTTCTAGGATGCGAGGGTGACAGGATAGCTAGGCAAAGCATGAGACGTGGGAATTATGAAAGTCCAGAAGATTTTCAGCTTGAAACCTAGGGAATATCATTGCCTCACATCAACAATTCAGGAGACAAAGTAGCTTTAAGATCAAGAGGAGATCTACTTTCAAAATTTGAATTCCAGGTATCTTCAGAGATGTTAAAGAAATGAAAGAGGACATTTCAAATGGTTTATTGTCCAAGGTGTGATAGACCACAAGATGGATTTCAAAGAGAAGGCCCTTTTAATCCTGAGAATGAAGTGGTATACAAATAAGTCTAGGGGAGGAGAGTGAGGAAGTCCAAGGCATTACCTCTCATGAACTTCCCTTTCTCTAATAAGAGGAAGTCAAGGGTGAGTTAAGGGTGAGATCAAGCAGAAGTTAAGAAGAGTGAATGATGCCAGCTGTGGTTCAGCGCAAACTCGTGGGTTCTTTGACTCGACCCTGAAATAATTTTCAGAGCAGCCAGCAAAAACAAAGTTTATTAGGTGAGAAGAAGAGGAGGAAGAGAGGAAGGCAGAAACTTCATGCCAGAAAGGCCTGGCACGGGCCAGTCTCTTGAAAAGAAAGCCTACACTTTTGCTCTTAACTAGATATATTTTCACAATATATTTCACAGCTAGATATATTTTCACAATAATTGGTATACTAACGAAGCCGGGCTCGGTGGCTCAGCCTGTAATCCCAGCACTTTGGGAGGCTGAGGTGAGTGGATTGCCTGAGCCCGTGGGTTCGAGACCCGCCGGGGCAACTGGCGAGACCTCATCTCTACAATAAATCAAAAATTAGCCAGTCATGGTAGCGCGTGCCTGCAGTTCCAGCTACTTGGAAGGCTGAGGTGGAAGGATCGCTAGAGCCCAGCAGGTGGAGGCTGCGGTGGCCGGGAGCAGCCACTGCACTCCAGTCTGGGTGACAAGAGTGAGACTCCAACTCAAAAAAATAAATAAATAAATAAGATATGCTAACGAGACTGGGGCATAGCTAACCACAGCTTCAGAGAGATTGATAGCTTTTGAATACATATTCAAGTTCATGAGCTAAAAGATGGTTTTATCATTTCTATGGCTTTGGTTAGTTAAGGAGTGGTAGTCAACCTTCCACCTTCAACAGGGAACCTAAAAGATTTTTTGGTATTATTATGTTAATCATGAACTGAAAGGTTGGGCCATCCTATCCTGATATCTGAGGGGATTTTCTGTTGATTGGCCGAGGGGGTGGGGTAGGCTGGCGGGTCCACATTCCAGCTTGGTCTGTGGTAAAAATTAATAAGAAAAATGTCTGAATACTTCCTAAAACCTGACTATAAGAAATGTATATATCTATGACTAACCTGTACTACCTACCCTACCTCAGTGAATATGAATCTGAGATACCCATCGAAAGCGGGAAATTAGAAGGAAAACTTACAAAATACAAGTGAAAGATTGCCATGGTGTCAGAATCTAGATGAGATTAGACATCCTAACTTTATAATTCTATGATGCTCTGCAGCCTAACAGCAAGACAAGCCTAGTGTGGTGGTTCATGCCTATAATCCCAGCACTTTGGGAGCCTGAGGTGGGAGGATTGCTTGAGGTCAGGAATTCAAGATCAGCCTAGGCAACATAGCGAGACCTCACCTCTCCAAAAAATTAGAAAAATTAGCCGGGTGTGGTGGTGTGCACCTGTAATCTCAGCTACTCAGGAGGCTGAGGCAGAAGGATCCCATGAGCCTAGGAGGTTGAGGCTGTGATGAGCCATGATCATACACTCCAGCCTGGATGACAGAGTGAGACCCTGTTTAAAAATAACATAAAGTAAAAACAAGACAAGAGAAAGCAAACAGGTTACTCTATAAGATGGAATTCAGTTCCTTGATGAAAAACCACCATTGAAAAGAAAGTAAAGTTTTGGCACAAGATAATAATATATGTACTAACATGTCTGGGACTTGAAAATGTGTTTGACTTGGTTCAACACTAATGTATGAGAAGTAACTTAGGTGCATCCTTGGCTGGAAGGAACCAGACCGATTAAATGAGCTCCAGGAGTCATTAAAATAGTATTTATTGACAAGTAACAGATCATCTTGTGCTATTTTAGCCAGTTCAGAAAGAAAGTAACCTTACTATATCTCTTAAAGATACAAATCAGCTTATGGTCAAAATGTTAGGGTACGGATGGACCGGGTGAGGGTGGGGAGGCGCAGGAGGCGCACAGCACTGCCGGGGCTGGCAAGCCAGAGGTGCGCGCCCGGTAACCCAGAGATCCGAGTAAATTGCAAAGAATTGTGACACACAGAGGTGAGAGAAGAAAAGATTTATTTAAGAAAAGTTTCCCCCCACAGACAGGGAGTGGGCCTACACTTTAAGTGAGTGTGGCCTCATAGCCCCCCAGAGTCCTGGCTTAAATCCTTCTCTTGGAGATGTTGCACGTGACTGCCGTGACGGCTGTGACTTCCTTATTGACCACCTGTGGATATCTTGGAGAACCTGTGACACAGAGACCCATTAATGTTCGCCCACATTATCATAGCCCCTAGAGAAGGGCGTGACAAGGATTCTAATGCTCCTGCACCTTCCCAAACGACATTTCTGAGAGTTAGTGGAGGGTGCACCTCCCTTTATCGCCTAGGCATTCCCAGTGGGTAGCTTCAGGGGATCATTGGCTTCCCTGTAGAGAGTCCCCAATTTACTGGAAGATCGAATCCCCACCTGCTCCCCCTCTGAGCGGTCATAACTTTTGTAATTATAAGTTTCTTGACTTTTACAATCCTTGCCCAATGCATGATGTCTTAGGCCTTGTAAATTCCCTTTACTCTAGGCAAGCTTGATTGCCACTATGAGATACCTCTGATACCTTGAAGTCTGTTTCTAAAAGACAAAGTCAGTAAAGTTAATTATACCAAAAGTGTGCATTTCTCCAAAAGCATGACTTCTACTTTCTCATCATTATGTCAGGGTTTAAGAACAAGAAAAATGACTTCCCACTCTCGGTCTGTCCTTTCACTAATATTTTCTTTTTCTTTCTTTTTTTTTTTTTTTGAGTTGGAGTCTCATTCTGTCACCCAGACTGGAGTGCAGTGACATGCTCACGGCCACTGCACCCTCAACCTGCTGGTCTCAGGCCATCCTTCTGTCTCAGTCTTCCAAGTAGCTGGAATTATAGGCGTCGTTGCCACATCCAGCTAATTTTTTGATTTATTGTATAGATGAAGTCTTGCCTAGTTGCCCAGGCTGGTCTTGAACCCCTGGGCTCAAGCAATCCTCTTGCCTCGGCCTCCCAAAGTGCTGGGATTACAGGCTTGAGCCACCGTGCCTGGTCTAATTTTTCATTAAGCTTAAACTATTGACTTTTCAACCTCAGTGATATCTTTTTTTAAAAGTGCTGTCTCTTCAGTCATTCTGTAAATAAAAACACATGGAAATCTGTAGTATGAACACATTTAGAGATCTAAATACAACATGAGGACTAAGACACTAAAATTGTATTGCATTAGGAATTTTTGTTAAATGAGTAGATTTTATCTTTTTTCATAAAAAAGTAACCATGTGAGATGATGAATACATTAATCTGCTTAATATAATTTTCCTGTCTGTAGAGATACTATTTGATAATATTTGTCAAACCCAACTATACACAATAATATGTTTTTTTTTTTATTTCTTTTTGAGTCAGAGTTTCACTGTCACCCAGGCTGGAGTGCAGGGCAGCTCACAGCCACTGCAGCCTCGACCTGCTGGACTCAGGCAATCCTTCCACCTCAGTCTTCCAAGTAGCTGGAACTACAGGCATGTGCTACAACACCCAGCTAATTTTTTATTTATTGCAGAGATGAGGTCTCACCAAGTTGCCCAGGCTGGTCTTGAACCCTAGGCTCAGGCAATTCTCTCATCTCGGCTTCCCAAAGTGCTGGGATTACAGGCATGAGTCACCCCTCCCGGCTAGTATTTATTTTAAAACACTTACTTCTGACTGAACATAGCCAAAACTCTGTTCCTCTGGTCCTTGATCAGTATCCTGAGTATTAGGTAATATGATGCATACTGACTGATCTTTGAACTTCTTGCTGACCTGGCTCCAATGAATATTAACTACAGATGGAGAATCTGTAATAAATAAGAGAACACACAGGCAACTATTTTATTTCTTTGTCCCTTGACTCTTTAAGCTGAGAGAAGTGCCAACAGAAATGGAACAGAGCACAAATATTAGTGTGCGATAGAGGCTCATCCTGTTGTTGGCTACATGCAACCTTTGTCTGAATAGCCCAGAAGGAATTGCTTGAGATACTAGAGCAAAATATTCATACTCAACTGTGTCTAAGCACACAGATCTCCTTGTATCATGAGAAATTACGTTTAGTTTTCTTTTGAAAGAGGATTAGCTCCTTTAAAGGGTAAAAGACTGTTCTGTCAACAAGATTTCAGGTAACTATGCTCAAACCTGGAGGCCTGATGTGGAGTTGTATAATATAGATGTTATATTGGATTCAACCTAACTGAATCTATCCCTGGAGTTACCCAGTTTCCAGAGCTTCTCTCACCTGATTCTAAGCTCTGTCCTGTCGTAAACTTGTATATGTATGTATGTGTGTGTAACTGCAAGTTTTTTTTTTTAATTTTTTGAGCCGGAGCTCTGTCGCCCAGACTGGAGAGCAGTGGCACACTCACGGCCACTGCAACCTCGACCTACTCGATTCAAGTCATCCTTCCATCTCAGTCTTACAAGTAGTTAGAACCACAGGCACACGCCACCATGCCTGGCTAATTTTTTGATTTATTATAGAGACGACGTCTCACCATGTTGCTCAGGCTGGTCTCGAAACCCTGAGGTCAGATAATCCTCTCATCTTGGCCTCCCAAAGTACTAGGATTACAGGCGTGAGCCACCACACCTGGCCATACATATGTAAATTTAAAGTTAAAGGGTTAAAGATTCACAGATTTTTAGTGTCCTTTTTAAAAAAACCTTTAATACCATGTATGCATTTTTCCTATTCTTTTTATAACATTTGGAGATACCGTAAGAGGCACAGGACAAGGGGCTAGTACAAACCAAGCGTTTATTGGGGGGAGCTCCTGGGCGAGGTGCCATGGTCTGGAAAGATGGGCCAGGGGAGTCGCGCCCAAGGAAGGATGGCTTGGGTTTTTAACGGTGCTGCGTCTTGGCGGGGAGTATCGGGGGTAGCAGAAGGGTGGGGAGGCAAAGTGTCCAATCATCTCTGGCCCCGTGTGGCTGTTGCTGGGGCTGCTGGTAGGGTTGTTGGCAGGTGCATCCGGCCTGGGCTGGAAAGTTCCCGTTTGGCCCTTTTTGGCAGGTGGTGGCATGTTCTGGGAGGTTTCAAGCGAGATATGTGGATATGGGCTTGGGGCGGAGGGGCACATGAGGGTAAGTGGGTGCTGCTTCCCTCCGAACCTAACACTTTTCTCTTATTCTAGAGATTGCTACATGAATCTTGGACTTATCTAATATGAAAATACTAACTTTTATACTTTCTTGATAATTCTAGAGAACTTCAGAACGCTTTAATTCCCTGAATGATAAATTTCATTATATTCCCCAACTCTTTATCCCTCCCTGTAATAGAAATATGAATTTGTAACCTTTGCCACAGGACACTGGAGTGCCTCCACTAGAGCAAGCAGAAGATATTTTCTTGTTCCCTTGATATTCATACTAGTCAAGCAACTGGTTTTGACCAGTGCCATGTAGTGGACATGATATGAGCTGAAGTTTTAAATGTAGTGCAGTTTGACTTTTTCTTAGTTGTGGTTTTCCAGTGAAGCAGAACTAATATTTATAGATCTATTAGAGGATATTTTTCATGGGAATTGGCTCACATGATAATGGAGACTGAGAAGTCCCACCATCTGCTGTCTGCAAGCTGGAGAAACAGGAACATCGGGGGTATAACTCTTGTTTGAGGATAAGGCCTGAAAAATGAGAGGGGTATATGTAGGTGCTGGTGTAAGTTTCAGAATCTAAAGGTCCAAGAACCAATAGTTCAGATGTTCAAAGACCAGAAAAGATATTCATGGCCCTAGTTTAAGAAGATAGAGGGAAAATTTGCCCTTCTTCCATATTTTTGTTCTTTTAGGGTTCTCAATGGACTGGATGGTGCCAGCCCACATCGGCTAGGGCAGATTTTCTTTACCCATCCTAGTGATTCAAATGTTAATCTATCTTTTATACTTTCTTGATAATTCTAGAGAACTTCAGAACCCTTTAATTCCTTGAATGATGAATTACATTATTTTCCCCAACTCTTTATCCCTCCCTGTAAAAGAAATATGAATTTGTAACCTTTGCCACAGGACCTCACAGACAGGCCAAGACATGTTTTACCAGCTGTCTGGGTATCCCTTAGCCGAGTCCATTGACACATAAAATTAACCCACCACAGGCTTACACTCCTACCATTAACCCATACACTTACGCTCCTACCATTGTCAGAAGAAGAGAATGCCAGAATTAAGACATGTGGAATATACCTGAAACCAAACTACAGCCTACAGCCAAGCCCAAAAGAACAGAGTCGTGATTCAGTTGTCCCACAAACCCAAGAATGAGATATACATAGTCACCTCTCAGTATTAGTTCCAAGACTCCCCACAGATACTCAAATCCACAGATGTTCAAGCCCTACAGTTGGCCCTGCAGAACCCACAGATAAGAAAATCAGCCCTCTCTCTGTCCTTCAAATTTATGAGTTCAGCAAATACTGTATTTTTGATCTGCAATTGATTGAATACTCAGATGTGAAATCTGCAAATACAAAGGGCTAACTGCATATGTCACTATAAGCCACTAAGATTTTGAGATTGCTTGTTATGTAGCAGGAGTACAATAATAGACAATCAGTAAGAGCATATACCAAAGTAGGAGAGGACAGGTTAAAGGTAGACCTTGAGAGAGGAAATGAGATTAACTCTCAGGAATTAAGACAAAGCTTCTCGGGGTTGAAAGTAAAGCCCTCCCCAAGGTAAGAAAGTATCATGAGCATTCAAGGGGAAGTTGGAAAAGTGGCCCGAAGATAGAACCCCAGCTCCAAAGAAAGAGAAAGCTTTGCCTTGGGAAGTGTAGAAGAGAGATTCTAGACTTGCTGAGCCCACCCTGGTGCCTGAAGCCTGGAATCTGGCGAGGTATGGTGGGATAATGACAACATTTACACCAGTGAGATAAAACAGCAGCTGTGGAAAATCCACAATAGTGTGATATGAAATTGGCAGTAGCAGAACCATCGGCTAAGAGTTTTGAAAGACACAGATCATCAAGGTGTAGAAGGATGTCCTTGGTTCCCACAGTGAATGGCTGCATGGACAACATAGTTTAAGGTTATAGAGCTAGAACAGGGGCTAACGATAATTAATTTCAGCCAGGCAACCAGCTTGGGCAAGATGTTGAGACTTTGTTTCTACAATATTTCAAAAAATTAGTTAGGTGTGATGGTGGGCACCTGTAGTCCCAGTCACTTGGAAGGCTGAGGTAGAAGGACTGCCTGAGCCCAGCAGTTCGAGGCTGTGGTAGCTGTGATTGTGCCACTGTACTTCTGCCTGGGGGACAGAGTGAGACTCTGATTCAAAAAACAAAACAGGCCAGGAGTGGTGGTTCACACCTGTAATCCCAGCACTTTGGGAGGCAGAGGCAAGAGGACTGCCTAAGTCCAGGAACTCAAGACCAGCCTGGGCAATTTGGTGAGACCTCGTCTCTACCATAAATAAAAAATTAGCCGGGCATGGTGGTGCATGCCTATAGTTCCAGCTACTTGGAAGGTTGAGGTGGAAGGATTGTCTGAGTGCAGCAGGTAGAGGCTATGGTGGCTGTGAGTGTGCCATTGCACTCCAGTCTGGGCGACAGAGTGAGACTCCAACTCAAAACAAATAAGCAAATAATAATAACGTGTTGTCTGATTTTCTAACAATTAATCCTAATAAGAGATAAATAGATACATCCTGAACTGAACTAACAAACATTCACTCCATTGAATTGACTTGATAAAACTAGACAAAGCAAATTAGTCGGGAGGGCAGACCTTAAAATCAGATGACTAAATTTGAGTACTATTCTGTCATTCACTAGATATTTGATTTATGTTGCTTAATTTCTCTTTACCTCAATTTCCTCATCTCTAAAATGCAAATTATATTCGTAACTTTCTCATGGGGTTAGTATAATGGTTAAATTAGTTAACACATGTAAAAGGCTTAGACCAATTTTTGGCACAATGTAAAATTTAAATAAATGTGAGTTATTATGATTACCTGCTTTATCAAGGAGAGTTTATGAGCTCTTTCTTGCTTTCCTTTTCTGTGTCCCTAACCCAAGAAGACCATAAGAAAAGTACCAGGGTATCAGGAATAAGGGACTAGATGTGGCTCAGTGAGAAATTTGTAATAGTTCTGTCTTTGTGCGAGTTTGCGTGAGTGTGGGGGATAGTGAGGGGAATAACTCTCTTCTTTTCTTCTTCTAGTTGCAGCCTGGGAAATGAGTAGACAAAAATGCCACCTCTCACACTGTGTGACAGAGATCAATGATGGAATTACCATGATAATGCCCCGTCACCTTAATGGGTGGTATGTTTGTCTTTCCCTTCAATCTGATTTTGGGGGTTGGCTACTCTTATGAAACAGTTCAGATTTAATACTTTCATTCTGGAGTAAACATTACTAAATTTGGAAGAGGAACAGTTTAAAACTAGTGGAAAGTTACCAGACAAAACTGCAAAATCCAAATGACCAAAGCTTGCTGCACAAAGACAAGAAAAAGCGAAGCATGAAATCCATATTACTTTGTAACAAACACTGATGTGTAATTACTTCTTATTTTTGCATGCTTAACCAAATATTCATGGGCTAGATGAGTTTCTATTAAATATTTTAAAAGCTTAAATAGATAAGAAATTTATAATAGAGGTCAAGTCTTGTGAGAAACTAAGAAGAACCCACATGAAAGTTCCTAAGAACAAAAATCTGGAAGAAAACAGAATGTAAGGAGAAATGAGTAAATAAATTATAGCATAAAATGGAATATGATGCAGCCATTAAAATGATGCTGTAGATCTATATTTTTTGAAATCTAAATATGTCCATGATACACAGTTTTATGATGAAAGCAGGTTATAAAGTAGTTTTATAGTATTAAATAATCTTTTTTTTTTTTTTTGAGTAGGCTTTTTACTCTGCCACCCACCGCAGCCTCAACCTGCTGGGCTTAGGTGATCCTTCTGCCTCAGCCGTCCAGATAGCTGGATCTACAGGTGTGCGCCAACATACCCAGCTAATTTTTGTATTTATTGTAGAGATAAAGTCTCACCATGGTGTCCTGGCTGGTCTCGAATCCGTGGGCTCAGGCAATCCTCTCACCTTGGCCTCCCAAAGTGCTGGGATTATAGGTGTGAGCCACTGCGCCTGGCCTGTATTAAATAATCTGAATTATTCAAATTAAAAAGTGGGAGCAAAAGTGTGCATGTCCCTACATGTACGGCTTAATCAAACTTTTTTAAAAATGGAAATGTCCCATGGCTCCCTCTCCTCCAAACACACAATAAACATATACTTATAAAATATTAGCCAGGCACGGTGGTTCACGCCTGTAATCCTAGAACTTTGGGAGGCGTAGGCTAGAGGATTGCCTGAGCCCAAGAGTTCAAGACCAGCCTGGGCAACTTGGCCAGACCTTGTCTCTACAATAAATTTTTAAAAATTGGACAGATATGGTGGTGCACACCTATGATTCCAGCTACTTGCAAGTTTGAAGCAGAAGGATTGCCTGAGCCCAGCAGGTTGAGGCTGTGGTGGCTGTGAGCATATCACTGCACACCAGCCTGGGCAACAGAGTGAGACTCTGACTAAAAAAAAAAAAAAAAAAAAAATTTGGATTTTAAAAAGTGGGCTTACTTATAGAATTTACAATCTGTTCTGCATTTATATGAACCATTCTTGAGCAGCAGTTGAAATGGTGACCAAGACAAATCACAGAAATTAGGGAAGTTTGTCATTCACTTTTTAAATGTATAAACTTGAATCAAATTTGATTTTCAAGAAAGATGATAGTATGACCACATGTTTCCAAAGCACACTCACCAAAATATGCGCCACAGAAAATATTAAAGGATTCTCCATTTATAAGTATATTAATACATGAGCAAAATTCCTTGCTATAGAATCTAAAATATATTTGCCAATTACCATAATATTTCATCTAAATAAAAGGAAAGTGCTCAGCTCTGACATACATCTCCATAAATCAAGAGTGAGATGCTGCCTAAAAATAAAGTAAGGAGTACTTCTAAAAGTTCCTTTACTTGGAGATAGAACTTTTGCAATTTGAATGGGATTCAGAAGTGTGGGTTACCATTTTGGATTCCCTAGGCCACAAGCTCTGTGAGGTCAGGAACCATAATGTTTTCATTAGCAACTTTAGCCCCAGTTTCTGGCATATAGTAAAGTCTGAGTAAATATTTGTTGAATAAATTCCTGGCATTGTTTTCCCTCCCCCACAATGGCAGAAGTGGCAGGGAAAATGAAATGGCCATGTCATTTAATTTAACTCAACCTAGTTTCACAACCAGGAGGAAACAGCTGCTCATCCATAGAGAAAAGTTAACCAAACAGACATGAATAAGTATTCATCCACCAAGCAAAACTCCTATGAGCCTCAAAGCAAAATCTGCCAGGATGACCTGATCCAGTCTCTCTAAAATGTAGGAGTAGCCAAAATCTGGGAGACTTCAGATTTGAAATAACTTGAAATCTCATGCTTTTAATCATTGTATTGGATTACTTCTTTTTTTAAGGAGGGTGAAGCAATCTTTCCAGTTACTTGGAACTAAATTATTGTTATTATTATTTTTTGAGTTGGAGTTTCACTCTGTCACCCAGACTGGAGTGCAGTGGCCGTTCCCGGCCACCTCAGCCTCGACCTG
>NW_007249814.1:460075-471994 GCF_000164805.1 Carlito syrichta | reverse complement strand
TGTAAGGCAGCATTTGAATAAAATACTATCTTGCCTTTATTTTTTTTTTTTTTTTTGAATCAAAGTCTCACTCTTTCGCCCAGGAGTGTAGTGGCACGCTCATGGCCACTGCAACCTTGACTGCTGGGCTCAGGTGATCCTTCTGCCTCAGCCTTTCAAGTAGCTGGAACTACAGGTGCCTGTCACCATGCCTAGCTGATTTTTTGATTTATTGTAGAGACAAGGTCTTGCCAAGTTGCCCAGGCTGGTCTCAAACCCCTAGGCTCAGGCAATCCTCTTTCCTCTGCCTCCCAAAGTGCTGGGATTACAGGCATGAGCCACTGCCCCTGGTTTATCTTGCCTTCTATATGGCCCCACGGTAATAAGTGAGCTTTTCTGATGCAGAGTCCATAGGGTTAACCAAAGACTTGGTGATACAGGCCATCTTCTAAGAGAGTGCATAAAAACTATTTGAGATAGTCAGGAAGTCATGAACAACCTTATTACAATTTGGACCCAATTGTGTCTTATGCATTAAGTGGTCACGAGGCTCTGCTAAGTTTTAGAACAGATTTGAGATTTGAAGACCTTGTCTTCTAAGAATAGTTTTCCACATCTTAAATTCTATCTTTGTTGTCAAGATCCAAGCTCAACAAAAGTCATCACTGATTCAACAGTAAAGACAATTCATTTGTCTTTATTTTATTTTATTTTTTACCTTATCTGTGTGGGAAGACTAGATTGTACCAAGTGAGATCTTCAAGCACAAGTCTATTTAATAGATTCTCATTCTTGGTGAAGTATGAAAAAAAAAAAGAAGAAAGAAAGAAAAACTCTATTCAATAAAGATGTAGTGGATAAATAAGGTAGTTGTAGGACTAACTGTTAAATAACCAAAAATTACTCTAACTTAGAAAGAAAGTTAACATTATTAGATTACACACAGAAATGAAAGCCATATTGAACCATCATGCCACTTTGACAAAGCCTAGGGAAAAAGACTGTTCTGAGCCTTTAGAATCAGAAAAAAAAGCTGTCACATCTTCTGTCAAGTATCAACATTTAATATCACAGCTTCAGTAAACTTTGCTCTCTATGTGGCTCTCTTCTAGCTTTGTATTTTCAAGAAAGAGAATTGGGTTGGCCCAACTTTAATCAGACATCCTTATCCTTGAAATCACCCTGGAAGGTGTTTTTTGAGACAGGAGATGGCGGCACAGACACAGCTGCAAGGCAGAAACTGCAGGCTGAGTCATTGCCCCAGTACATATTGCTGCAGTCAGGTATCTACATTGTCAGAGAATGTTTTCTGGGGGTAGAAGTGGATGGTGATGAATTCCTCACAGAATGTGGCTTCCTCAGTGTTGTGTTTGCTGTATGAGAAAATCAAGAAGTAGAGTCATATCTGATAAGCTAATTTGAATCAGCAAAATTGTAATGTGCCAAATCCTGCAGCCTTGGCATATAACTAATATTCAGTATGAGAGTTCTTTCTTCTTTCCCCCTCCTCTAGCTTCTGTTGATAGAAACAGTGCAAACATTATCTTTGTTTCCTGTTTTTCAGGATTGTTTCATAAGAAGAGAGAGCTAATTTCTCATTGACTTAGGCATTTCCATCTTCAACTCATTAGATATAGAAAGCCTACTCCTTGTGGGCTCATTGCTTGCATTAGGAATTAGAAAATTTTCAGCAATAATATTTGCTGGAAAATGCAAGATCATATCTATCCCTTTTACTCAAAGTGGCATATTCTGACGAAGATATATTCCAACATATTATAATTTTCAAACCTTCCCCTTTTGTAAAGTGAAATAATCATAAAAATATACTTGATATACTTGTAAAACTTCCCTTATACAGGAATATCAGAAAACATATGTGGCAAGGTGTTTTAGTTACCTATTGATTTAGCTACCTATTGATATCTTGTTTTTGTTTGGGTTTTTTTTAAATCAGCGTCTTACTCTGTCACCCAGGCTGGAGTGACATCTAGTTGTTGGAATTCTACCAACAACCATGTGAGGGAGCTGGGAAGCATTTCCTCTACCACAACCTTGACCGCGATCCTTCCACTTCAATCTTCCAAGTAGCCAGAACTACAGGTGCACGCCACCCTGCTCAGCTAGTTTTTTGATTTATTGTAGAGATGAGGTCTCATCATGTTGCCCAGGCTAGTCTCTAATCCATGGGCTCAGGCAATCCTTTCACCTCCACCTCCCAAAGTGCTGGGATTATAGGCATGAAGCACCACACCCGGTCAGTCTATTGATATCTTATTTCAAAACTGACTCTAAATAAACACCATTGATTATCTCACTCTTTCTGTGGATCAGGAATCCCAGACAGTTAGGTGGGTGCATCAGGTTCAAAGTTATTCATGAGGTTGTAGCTAGGGTGTCAGCTGAGACTAAGGTCTCTCATTTGAAGGACTGACTACTTGAGGAAATGCTTCCCAACTCCCTCACATGGTTGTTGGTAGAATTCCAACAACTAGATGTCAGACTGACGACCTCAGTTTCTTACTGGCTGATGGCTGGAGGCCAGATTTGTCCCTTGTCATATGAGTCTCTCCATAGGTCAGTTTATACCAAGTCAATTGGCTTTCCTCAGGGTAAGAAAGTAAGACACAATGCCAAGACAGAAGCAACAGTCTCTTTGTATCTTCGTCTTTCTTTCTTTTTTTTTTTTTGAGTTGGAGTCTCACTCTGTCACCCAGGCTGAAGTGCAGTGGCGTGCTCATAGCCACTGCAGCCTCTAGCTGCTGGGCAGGCTATCCTTCCACCTTAGTCTTCCAAGTAACTGGAACTACCATCACGCGCCACAATGCCCAGCTAAGTTTTTTATTTATTGTAGAGATGAGGTCTCCAAGTTGCCCGGGCTGGTCTCGAATCCATGGGCTCAGGCAGTCCTCTCACCTCGGCCTCCCAAAGTGCTGGGATTATAAGCATGAGCCACTGCATCTTCATCTTGTAAGTGACATCCCATCGTCTCTGCCACATTCTATTCATTAGAACCTACTGAACAGGAGAACATATTTGCTAATTATGCCTCAGATAAAGGGCTAATATTCATAACAACTCAACACACAAAAAAAGAACTCTATCGAAAAGTGGGCAAAGGACATGAATAGACACTTTTCCAAAGAAGACATACAAGCTGCCAACAAGCATATGAAAAAATGCTCAACATCACTGATCATCAGAGAAATGCAAATTAAAACCACAATGAGATATCACCTCACATCAGTCAGAATGGCTATTATTAGAAAGTCAAAGAATAACAGATGTTGGCATGGTTGCCGAGAAAAGGTAATGCTCGTTTACTGTTGGTGGGATTGTAAACTGGTTTAGCCACTATGGAAAAGAGTATAGAGATTTCTCAAAGAGCCAAAAATGGAATTACCATTCGACCCAGCAATCCTATTATTAGGGATCCACCTAAAGGAAAAGAAATCAATATATTAAAAAGATACCTGTACTCAAATTTCGTTGCAGTATTCACAGTATCTAAGTCATGGAACCAACCTAAGTGCCCACCAACAATCGACTGGATAAAGAAAATGTGGTGTATATATACCATGGAATGCTACACAGCCATAAAAAAGAATAAAATCTTGTCCTTCCCAGCAACATGGATGAAGCTGGAGATCATCATCCTAAGTGAACTAACTCAGAAACAGAAAACTAAACATTGCATGTTCTCACTTACATGTGGGAGCTAAATGGCCACAAAGATGAGAAAATAATAGACACTGGGAACACAATGGGGGGGTGGGGAGGGGACCTGGGGCTCGGAAGTTACCTTTTGAGTACAATGTCCACTATCTGGGGAATGGGCCACCTGAGGCCCAGTCCCTGTGACAATCATTTATGTGTACTCCCAAAACTAAAATAAAAATGGAAAAATGATAAGATAGATAAATAATGAATAAAATCAAGTGAAGTTATAAAAAACAAAAGAATTGAGTTTCTAGGTTTAACCCACACTCAAGGGGAGGGGATTACACAAGGGTATAAATTCCAGGAAGCAGAAATCATTGAGAGTCCTATTAGAGGCTACCAAGCATACCCAGGAAAAACAGATCTATGCTTCCATTAGTACTGGAATTATAGATATATTCTGACATTTAGGAAACAGAGGAAAGTCCCAAGACAAAGCAAAATAAAGTAACAACATCTAAACTGAGGAGATACTTTGAGAAAAAACATGAAAGGAGTTTACTATTATGGTAATATAAACCAAGAGGAAAAGCAGTTTGACTGCTAAGACAAATTTTCATTGGCGAGTATTCGTCTGTATGAAGAATTTTACATTTACATAAAATATTTATTAGGTCACAGATTTTTGTATGAGTTTTAAGAGTGTGTCTAGTTACTCTCTACAATAGGTAGCTGCCCAGCATGACTTGTTATCATCAAAACAAAGAGTTAAATATAAATAGACTGGACACAGTGGCTCACACCTGTAATCCCAGCACTTTGGGAGGCCAAGGCAGGAGAACTGATTGAGTCCAGGAGTTTGGGACCAGCCTGGGTGACATAGCAAAACCTTATTTCTACAAAAAAATATTAAAAATTAGCTGGGTGTCGTGGTGCATTCCTGTAGTCCCAGCTACTTGAGAGGTTAAGAAAGAAGGATTGCCTGAGCACAGCAGGTCGAGGTTGTGGTGAGCTGTGATCGTGCCACTGAACTCCAGCCTGGTCAACAGAGTGAGTGAGATCCAGACTCAAAAAAAAATTTTTTTAGTAAATAAAATATATACTGTCAATATAGAAAAGCCTTGCAAAAGAAGCCCCAAATGACAAATTCAAGGAAAATATGAAAAAAATTAAACTAGTTAATAAAATAAGCTTGTATGGAAAGATTTGTAGAAAGAAAAAAATGAAAGTTTAAATAATTTATACAATACAAAAGTAATATATTAATATTTTGAGGCAAAAGAATTCAAGAGCTATTGGACTCATCAGATTTATAGAAAAGGGGCAAGTACACCTCTTCATATGAGAAGCAAAGATAACCAAACTTTATAAAGATAAACCTGGATAGATTATATTTAGATATATTAATTTTCTTAATGAACTACAGTCCCTGAATTAAATGATTTTTCAACTTTTCAGTGATGCAAAGGCAATATACATTCAGTAGAAACCAAACTTCAAATACCCATATAACCATTATGTTTTTTACTTTCCATACAATATTAAATAAATTACACGGGATAGTCAACACTTTATTATGTGATAGGTTTTGTGTTAGATTTTGCCCAACTGTAGGCTAATGTAAGTGTTCCAAGCATGTTTAAGGTAAGTTTGACTAAACTATGCTGTTTGGTAGCTTAGGTGTACTAAGTGCATTTTCAACTTATGGTATTTTCAACTAACAATGGGTTCATCAGGACATAATTCCAACATAAGTCAAGTAGCAATTGTACTCAGAAACAGATATCCAGATGAAAGATGAATGGAGTAACAGGGAAATAATCATAGAAAAAGAAAATGAGCAGACTTTGGAAGAACAACTTAAAACATCCAACTTGGATATGTAAAAATCAACATAATATGTTTTACTTAAGAATTGGCACATAGTCTAAACTTCTAGTTAAGCTGAAGATTCATCTCTCAGGAAACAGGAAGCTCTTTTGTGTTTTTTACTTAAAGAGGAAGAACAGATAAGTGAAGTCAATAACGATACTTTGGGGCCCTATCTTGGAAATATGAAATAAATAAATCAAACATTTCAAATCAACTCACCAGAGAACTTGTAGGAACAGAACAACCAAAAGCTTTCAAAAGTTGTCAACAAGTCAGTGTCTCCATTATTCCTGACAACTCACCAACAGTCATTGACTACCTACAGAGTTCAGAGCACTATGCAACGAAGGAAGAAAGTAAGTGAACCCAGTTGGCATAGCCATTTAGCTTTACAATCATTTCTATTGTTTTTTCATTTTTATTATATAGAAAAACATGAAGAATAAAATAATATTCACTTATAATAAACATGGCTAACACTTTGATGTGTTTTCTGTCTAAAAATATATGTAAGTACCCTTTAACCAAAATCAGACAAGGTCAAAGACACAAACTTTTAACTAAAAGATGAATACATTTTGAGATCAAATGTATAGATAGTATGGTGATTACAGTTAATAATGTATTATATATTTGACATTTACTAAGAGAGTAGATTTTAAGCATTCTTATTACACACAAAATAGTAACTGTATGAAGTGATAAATATGTTAATTAGCTTGTTTCTGGTAATCACTTTATATTGTACATGTGTATCAAAATATCACGTTGTATACCTTATATATAAAATTTTTGTTGATTATACCTCAATAAAGATGTAGCAAATATATGTATATACATATATACACACATATGTGTATTACATAAGTATGTATATGTATGTATATGCAGAGGATGCCAAAAAATGCATACACATTTTAAGAAAGAAAAAATCTGAATTAAAACTGTAATACTGAGCAGACACTCTTACTACTATCCTGCCTGTTGTGCCCTTCACAAAATATCTTTAATAAATTTCCCTTTCTTAATTAAAAAAAGTAACACTAAATATGATGAATACAAGTTACATTTGACTTCTGCAATTACAAGAGGAACTCAAAGTAGTTACCATCAGTATCCAGACACTTCTGATTATGGCAAACATCTCTTAACATCTCTTAAAATTTGTATACTTTTATTGGCACCCCTGGCATATGTGTGTATATATATATATATATATATATATATATATATATTTTACATATGTACTTGTACATTTAAAATACTGATAATTTTTAAAACTATTTTGCAACTTTGTTCCCACCTATGTTATCAAGGTTTTTTCTCATATTATCAAATATCTTTTTAAAAATATGATTTTTAAAAGCTATTTTGGATTTCATTTGTGGTTATAGCATAACTTATTAAATTCGTTCATACAACAAAGATTAGATAGTTTTTTATATAAATATTTATTTATTTTTGGTATTCATGTGGTGATAAACATTCTAAAGAAAAAATTAACTGATTATTTACAATACAGCATGTAATTTCTGCTTTCAAAGAGCTCCTGCTCTGGTGAGAAAAAAGAGGCATCAAAGATTATGCTGAAATATGGTAAATTCTAAATGACATGTATCATTGCAATTGCAAGCACAGGTGGTAGAGAACTCACGGCTTTCTGCCTATATAAATTAGAGAAGGCCCCACTGAGATGGCATTTGCCTGAGACTTCAACGAGAAATATAAGCTTGTCACATAGGCCATGATCTCAAAGATCTAGATAGAGTGTCATCTGTAAAATGACACTTGTAGTAGTTAGCATTTGCACTCTGCTTAACTACTTTCTTCTTGAAACACTCTCTTCTCTTGATTTCCATCACTCTACACTCTCCCTGTTTTCCTATCTCTTGTTACAGGAAAGTTACCTTATTTCCCATTTTTCCTGTTTCCAGTGGACAGACTACTCTAACAAGAATTCCAGGTCTCTTGCCTAACCCTTGAATCACTTCTCCCCATGAAGAAGGTGTCAGGTTCTATTGATGGTTGAAAGTCATTGGCCCATATTTTATGTCAATTATCCGTGATCACTGAGGACTTGAATGTCTTTTCTCCTTTCTCCACCAGACAGCCAGTGGAAGGTGGAGAGCTTAGGTTAACTGTTCAATACCAAGATAATTCACAGGAGAACTTTCTAAGAGATAGATGGGAGGCTTCAGAGGACATTCTCATTGGTACACTTAGACCTCACACTAAGAGTTCAACAGCAATCAAGATAATGCTGCAGTCTCCTCTCTCTGACACTCTATTTCTCAATTGGATCTTAGTGGACAAGGAAAAGTATTATATTCTGACCATCCAAAATCTTTGCAGATTGTTTTTTTGTAATTATTATTTGGTTTGGCATGAGAAGATTTGCTGGCTAATTGGATATGGGAGATGATGAAAATTAGAATAACTCCCGGATTCTAGAAAAAAGACTTTACAGAAGGGGTTGAATGGGCTTAATACAATGATTCTTTTTATTTGAGTTTAAGGCATCTGTGGGACTTCCTAACAGTAAAGTCAAGCAAAAATTCACACAAAAAACTACAACCTCTGTTATGTGAGATGCCAAAAGTTTATTTCAGAGTATACAGTTGAGTATAAATAAACAAAAAAGGGAAGTCAATTTGCAGGTTATTGAAAACAACACAGTATAATCAGAAAATGCACCATTTCCATAAAAAAACCATTCAATCCCAGAAAAAAAAATTAGGAAAAAAAATATTAGAAATAAAATATTAGAGTCATTTTATTAATCTTAAAATCTATAGTGTGAGGAAAAACAGCAATGACCACAACCTGTTATATCTGTTTCCTTGAAATGAAAGTAAGGCAGTTTGTTCCCTCTCTCCTCTGCCCTCATCCTCAACAGCATTGCTGTTACATGATTAACTGGGAAATGTCAGTGGCTTGGAGGCCTAAACTAAATCTTACCAGTCTAAGTGAAGGAAATGTTTTAGATTATAATTTAATGTGTAAACTCTGACAGTGGGAAGCATGCCAGCTTTTAAAAAATAATTTATGACTCAAAAGCAAGCAGGAAAGAACCTCACAGGTATGTGAAAGTATTAGCTACTAAGATAAAATATAGCTTGCCAGAGAAGTATATTTGCAGTGGGTGACAAGTTTCTTCTTTCACCTTATCATTTTTCTCTTAATAAAGTGTGAATGTCTGTAGCACTTTGTCATTTAACTAGTTCACTAAAAGTGACACACAATGTGTCATATAAAGCCGCCTAATATATGTCAAACAAGGCTTCTGTAAGTTTTCAAACCTGAAAGACCAGTTTGATATTTCATTGTGCTGACAAATTTGTATTCTTTGCAAATATCACAAATAACGTCTGAAGGACTTTCAAGGAGACAGTGAGAATCCAATTGGGGTGTTGGGGAAGGTCTAACTTGAGCTGGACCATTAAGAATCTTGACAGATGAGGATGTGGCAGAAAAAGAACTAGAAATATGGGTGTTTCTCAAAGTACGTTAAACTGGGTAAAGTGAAATTAGGCATTTTAAAAACAGTTTTTGACTGGGTTCGAGATCAGCCTGGGAAATTTGGCAAGACCTCACCTCTACAATACATTTAAAAATTAGCTGGGCATGGTGGTGCATGCCTGTGGTTTCAGTTACTTGGAAGGCTGAGGCAGAAGAGCTGCCTGAGCCCAGCAGGTTGAGGCTGAGGGATCAGTGAGCATGCCACTGCCTGGGTGACAGAGTGACACTCCAACTCTAAACAGAAAAAAAAAAGTCAGAGCTTAGAGTCAAGGGGGGCCTGTGATGACTGCCATGAATTCCCCATAAAGAGCCTCAGGCTTATTTTTATTTGGGTCACTAGATCTTAGGAGGTGAGGCTGACTTAAATGCAGTGTTAGTGGCATGGAGAGCGAGAGAGAGAAAACTGTATTTATTTATTTATTTAAAAAAATTTTCAGACATGGCCTTGCTCTGTCGTCCAAGCTGGAAAGCAGTGGTACAATCATAATTCACTGTAACCTCAAACTCCTGGGCTCAGGTGAATCTCCTGCCTCTTGAATAACTGGGATTATAGGCGTGTGCCACCACTCCTAGAAAAAATTGTTATTTTTAAAAATGTTTGTAGAGTCAAAGTTTCTTTTGTTGACCAAGCTGGTCTCAAAATCCTGGCCTTAAGTGATCCTCCTGCCTCATCTTCCAAAGAGCTAGGATTACAGGCGTGAACCACCATATCCAACTAGCTCTGACACTTAATGAAGCTACATTTTTTACCTTTTCAACTTGGGCATCTACATTCAGTCTCTTGATTTTTGGTTATTAATTCTACTTAGAATGTTTGTGATACTTGAATTGACGATTGACACTCAATCCTGTGGCACTTCTCACTCTAGCTTGTCTATTGGTTTTCAGCTTCTGGGACTTACTTCCAGTGCCAGGCATGATTGAAGCACAAGGTAGCCCAAGATGGATCCTCATGGGGGAGAATTTTGACAACTGGGACCTCTGTATCTATTTTTGTTTTATTGTTTTTTTATTTCTGGTAATAAAATAAATACATGGTCATAGGAGAAATTTTTGACAAAAGATATGTGTAAAAAGGGAGAAAAAAATCACCTGCAATTCTACCACTCAATATAAACACTATTAACTTGCTAATATATTTCTTTCCAGTCTTTTTTTCTCTTTATGTGGTTATATACATCGTTAAAATAATTGTGTTCATAGTTCATATGCAATTTGTATCTTACTTTTACATTGTGATTTTATCATAATTGCTTCTCAGTATCATTAAATAGTCTTGGATAAAAATTCTTTTGAATGGTTGCACATTTCAACATATACATGATATGATGAAGCTGTATTATTATTAGGCATTTATATCTTTTTAATCTTTCACTATTGTACAGAAAATTCTCATATCCAGTGTCCTATGTAGTACAAGTCACTTTCAGGTAAATATAGGTATAAAGCCAAATGTAACTAAAACACACATACACACACACACACACACACACACACACACACACACACATTCTATCTATGCACCTTGGAGAACATTCACAAGAAACCCATTCATGGATCACTAAAAATTTCTGAAATATCCTCTAGTCATTGCATTTTTGAACACATAGAGACCAGAAAGTATTCTCAGTCTTGAGCAGTGAGGATACCTTAATGGGATTTTAAAACCTCTTTTTGTCATTAACTGGAACCTCAATTTTTATGGGCCCCATTTTAAAAAGCTGAGGTAAATCTGCATCATTTCTGGCTACCTGGAGTCAACATTCTAAACTTTTTAAGTAGATCCTGTTTTTTATCATCCAGTGGAGAAATCCCTTTTCCTTCCTCAGTCTTTCTGAACTTTCCATTTGGGAAATTGCATGAGTCTCATTGAAATATTGAGCTATATATTAATTTTTAATTACAGAGTCTCAGTGTGTGAAGTTTGATGTGTCTGAATTTCATGCAACTTTAAGAAAATATTTATAAAACACATATCCAATAAAGTACCTTTTTTCTAGAATATGTAAAGAACTCTCAAGACTCAATAATAAGAAAATGAACCAATTTTTTTTTTTTTTTTTTTGAGTTGGAGTCTCACTCTGCCACCCAGACTGAAGTGCAGTGGCTGCTCCCGGCCACCGCAGCCTCGACCTGCTGGGCTCTGGCGATCCTTCCGTTCAGCCTTCCAAGTAGCTGGAACTACAGGCGCGTGCTACCACACCCGGCTAATTTTTTTTATTATTATTATTTATTGTAGAGATGAGGTCTCGCCAAGTTGCCCAGGCGGGTCTCGAACCCACAGACTCAGGCAATCCACTCACCTCAGCCTCCCAAGGTGCAAGATTACAGGGTGAGCCATCGAGCCCCGCTAATTTTTTTTTTTTTTTTTTTTACAGGGGAGAGCGTGAACGCAGTCCCCCACTACCACAAATTATGCAGTCGAGTTTCCCACATTTGGGGAAATCGCAGGGGTCAGCACATCCGGAGTGCAATGGATAAGCCTCACCCTGGGAAAACCACCTTCGTGATCATGGTATCTCCCCTGTCAGGTAAGTATGCTAATTTTTTTTTAATTGAAGCCTCACTCTGTTGCCCAAGCTGGACTGCGGTGGCACAGTCACCACAGCCTCAACCTGCTGGGCTCAGGCAATCCTTCCGCCTCAGCCTTTCAAGTAGCTGTAACTGTAGACACATGCCACCACGCCCAGCTAGTTTTTGTGATTTAGTGTAAAGACGAGATCTCACCATGTTGCCCAGGCTGGTCTCAAACTCCTGGGCTCAGGCAATACTCTCACCTCGGCCTCCTAAAGTGCTGGGATTACCGCGCCCAGCCTGATCAATTTTTTTTTTTTTCTGTTGGAGTCTCACTCTGTCGCCCAGACTAGAGTGCAGTGGCCGCTTCCGGCC